>NC_080671.1:159069403-159134403 GCF_030247195.1 Topomyia yanbarensis
AATAGTGCTATTCGATGCATCTCTAATTTTGATTAAACATGCAATTTAAAAATTAAGACCAACCATTTGCTTCATTCATGAAAAATCCGCAAAAAAATCCGCCACTCCATTTCAAATTGGGGGAAATCTGCAGGATTGCGAAAAATCCGCAACTATGGCAACACTGACTGTGCATGTTTGGTGCTGTTGACGTCTGTGATAGGAAAGAAATTTCAATTTAACTCCGACCGAAATATCCAACCACTATTCCGAGTCGGTTTTTTTTTCAGCATCCTGTCAAGGATGGCATCTCTGTACAGCCAGCATCCCTACCATGAAAATCAAAACAATAATTTTGGATCGAATCATTAAAAGCTGTATTTTGTTACTAAGTGTCGATTTTCTGAATGATATTATATCTAATCATCCCGCAAGGTGCAAAACGTCGTGTGGAATACTTGAATATTGTGCATAGCGCCGAACATAATTTTTTGTTTGGGGCGTTATAGCTATAACGCCCCATGTACGTAGGTCGCTATCAAACTCTATGTATTGGTATAGGGTCGTCAGGGAGCTGGTTTTTTACTGACTGTGCTTTGAAGTTAGCCGAGTGTAAGCAGATCTTCCAATAAAGAATGCGTCGTGTAGAGAAAATCGAAACTCGTCTTTATCCACATTGTGTTTACTTCGCTTGATGCGCAATACAATGACAATCGAAGTGCTACATACTTCCAGACAATCCGACGCGTTAATATTTATTGTATGAGAATTGATGAAATATGAGTGTGACGCAGAGAAGATCTGAATGTGTTGGTATTAACGTTTGGAGAATTTTTTGTTGAGACCGTTTTAGTATTAAACGTCTTGCTATTAGAGCATTTTTTCTTATTACCCTAAAAGTATTACGGACGAGTTTTGGATGTATCTTTAAGATACGCAAAATATGCTCAAAAAGGTTTTACTATGAACTCAGCTTTGTTCGTCTGCTAGAGTCCATAAAACATAATTTGATAGGAGGCTTACAAAATCTGACTTTTCAAACATTTTGTTGGGGGATGTTTAGGAATCAGGATGAAATTTTTAAATTAACATTTTCTATAGTTTTGACTCTGTACCGGACCAATTTCCATACTTTGCGAAAGTGCTTGTTTATCCGTGAACAAGAACCAGTTTATGTATCTATTTCCGGACGAATGCACACAGTTTACTATGTGGCTGCCCAGAGGTTGACTATTGTGTTAATTCAACGATTCAAACTCACAACAATACGTATAAAGAAAAGCAAAACCGACTGAGCATAAAAACCGGGAACAAGACCACCGTAATCCCCCAGTATTAGCAAAATGCAAACATTCTTTCGGCGGTTTTTGAATTGTTTCTCTTGTTTCATTCTTTGCAGCTGGGGTGTTAATCCTTGCATGCACCGTCAATGATCTTTACTGATTTAATAAGTTGTTCCATGAGTATGTATGAAGCTGCAGTTCTTCTTCTGTTAGTTAAAAATGTCAACGGCGGTAAAAAATTTCTTTCAAGCGAAATGCAGCAGTTTTGACACATATCTTTGACATCAAACTGAAGAAATTGAAATGATTCATTGTTCAACTGCTAACTTCGCGGCACAATGAGTGCAATCTACTATCCACCCTAGTTACTATTCATCATCGGAGCAAACGTAAAAACAGTTCAGAAATTTTACACACATAACCTCTATAAATATACTTTAACGACTCGTATCGTTGGTTGGCGGATGCTTTGCTGCTACTTGCCTGCTTAGGCATATCTTCTACTCCTGCAGCAGTACGAGTGGTGTTTTTCCTGCAGTTCTAACTATTGTTTTGTCCGGTGCCTAGACAGCGAAACACTTAGGTTCATTCCCGTTTCCCAGAGAGAGAGAGGGAGCAGACAAAGCTGGCGTTTGTTCGGAAAGCCTCCAGGCGAAACTAGAGACACTTCACCAGGTAGAATGGACAAGTCGCGTAAATGGAATTTGTTCGTAGAAAAAGTGTTGGATAATTGGGATTTAGTTTATGAAATTGTTCTCTTTACATTCTTACTACAAATTTTTTCGTTGGTTATCGAAATTGAATGATTATATAACTGAAAATAATTCCTTGTCAAACAATTATTTAAGTTGGGATATATTAAGCCATATTCAGGAAATCCAAGATCTCCTTGGAGTAAAGGTATGAACATCTATAAGTGTAACAGTTATTCGTCGTGAGTACGCGGACGCAGGGTGATAGAAGTCTCATGTATATGACAAGGCATTTGTTATGGAGCGTGTTTGTGTGGAATTGTGTGTCCGCCAGATGGCGCTTCGGAACAAATTGTGTTTTCCTCCTATTTCGTTGAAAGTCGCAGCAACGCGCGATGGGTAGTAGCAAATTCTTACTATGAGCATTGTGTGGATTGAGATGCCACTGTCTGGGTGTCATGAGTTCATTTTGTGGCTTTGCTTACTATTGCGATTGACTACATTTTAAAGACATTCATTTAGCTGGAGATTACTGGGTAGGGAAAGTTATGAAAATTTAGAGCCATAGTACTCAAGTGAGAGCAAGGATGTGAATATACAGATCAGAAAACTAAAAGTGGCAGGGTCATTAGGACATGCTTAATACCATACGGTCTTAACTTTTGTCTTCTGCTGATAGAGGTCGAGCTTAGGTAGCATAACTACGAATCACTCAAGTCCACCAGCATGCCTCCTGGTAAAGACAGACTTATCCCTCTTTACCGTGAGAACCGTCGCAAATGAGTAGAGATAGCGATTATGTTTTATAGCTGTTACTGGCTAGAGTGAACTCTCTTTTTCTGATGGGGTTTAGTCGCCAGGCGTAATGCCCAGGAACAGCTGCTCGCAATCTTTTCGTTTACGTTGCTGCTTGATGGACTATGGTGGTTGCAGTCGTGGGCGGGGTGCAGGTGCATGTATTTTGAATAGCTGTTTCAGATTCTTTGAAAGTATTTCTACGACAACATCCACATCGAGCGCGAAATTCAAGAAAGTCGTCCACTCAATTGGTCGTAGTGAGTTATGAAGACTAGAGAAGTCAGTCTCGGAAAAAACATCCTCCATCTCGTCATAAAGAGCATCTGAAGCAACTAACGGCTTCTGAAACGATGCAGTTACTTGAAGCTTCTTCATTTGCAAACACGAGAACCAGGATTCGTGGTCTGGGAAAGCATACTTCCAAAGAAGTCCATGTAGGTTATAATTACTAAATGGGCCGTGTCGGGTCTAATGGAAGTTGCAATGTGCTGTGCTTCCGAGCAACTTCTACATCACTTACGGGATTGGAGGGGATTTTTTGAAACACCAACACAGATATTAGTATTCGGACCCCAAATATTTACCCAGAGATATTCGAGATTGTGAGTATCATGTTTATGTTTGGATGAGAGCCAGTTAGAGACAGCAATGAGCGCACCACCACCTCGTTTTCCTAACACTTTTTTATTTCGATTATAGAGGTTTTAACCTTAAGGTAATTCGCCTCTTAGGGTTGGAACAGTCTCTTAAGAAAAATCTCTAACCCTATGTGCGGGGTTGGGACTCGAACCCAGTTTACCAACTACGCTATGCCCGTCCCCTGAATTTTCCCTTCACTGCAGTGCACTGTTAGGATCGCAATCGTTACAGTATACCGAGTACCTTGAACCGAATAATCAGAGCGAGTTGATTTGATCATCCAGCCATGTTTCGGTTAGAACAATAGAGGGATTCCATGAGAAACCGGCCGACCACAAAATATGACCATCGTCGATTCGAACGAAACTTTGCAGGTGTGTTCGCTGTATGAATCTCCATGATATTCTCTGGCAATTGGAATATTTTGATACAAGAGTAATTTTTCAAAAGGGCGTAAACGTTTCTACGTGCATGAATTTCAAAAATTTTTTGTTCGAGTACTATATTTTATACAGCAAAACTATCTGAGAACAAGTTACCGGGAATGAATACTTCTGTCCGAAAAAAATATACACTGCAAAAAATGTTGTGTCATTTTTCAAAAAAAAACAAAAATTTATGATAAAAATTTAAATTGTGAAAAAACCCATTTTTTAATTTTTTTTATATTTTGTTACCAAAAAACCAAAAGAGAAAAGAAACATTTTGATTGTGATTGCATGATGGAGAAAAAATCGGTAAAAAAGTTTTTCTAACAATAACTTCGTACATGTTTTTAAATTTCATACTAATTAACATACAAAATTATAATTTTATTACAGAATATAATTCTAAGCACCATGTAAAATCAAAATGCATTTAACAAAAATCTTCCAAAATGCGATAGTTTTCGAGATATTTGAAATTTTGCTCCTTCAAAAACAATTAATTCGTGTAATTATGCTCTTTTTAAAAGTTATTCGCGTTACCCCATCAAAAAATGTCAAAAATTTAATGTTTATCGTTTTAAAGACGTAAAAGCCTTTTTAGTGTATTTGGATCATGGAGAAGTTTTCAATAAAAAGGGTTCCTAACAACAACTTTTGACATTTTTTTATAATTCTTACTATTTGCAGTCAAAAATACAATTTTCTTTTTGAATATGATTCTAAACGCCATTTTAAATGGAAATGCTCTTAACAAAAATTTTCTAAAATGTAGTAGTTCTCGAGATATTTTAACTTTTGTTTTAACATCACAATTATTTTGTTTTATTACGACCTTTTCATAAGTTAGTCGCGTTTCTCCATCAACAATAATAGGTTTTTCGAAAGGCCCGTAAACTTTCCTGCAGCTTTCTCTTTGACATCAAGGCGATATTGTAAACCATTTGAAAGTTACATGAAAGCAACCAAAATATATTTCGACCATAGGGTCTGTTGATTAAACTATATAGCTGAATCATATGTTGGTTGTTTTCATGTAACTTTAAAATGTTTCACAATATCGCCTTAATGTCAAAGAGAAAGTTGCAGGAAAGTTTACGGGCCTTTCGAAAAACCTATTATTGTTGATGGAGAAACGCGACTAACTTATGAAAAGGTCGTAATAAAACAAAATAATTGTGTTGTTAAAACAAAAGTTAAAATATCTCGAGAACTACTACATTTTAGAAATTTTTTGTTAAGAGCATTTCCATTTAAAATGGCGTTTAGAATCATATTCAAAAAGAAAATTGTATTTTTGACTGCAAATAGTAAGATTATAAAAAAATGTCAAGTTATTGTTAGGAAAACTTTTTTATTGAAAGCTTCTCCATGATCCAAATACACTAAAAAAGTTGCTTTTACGTCTTTAAAACGATAAACATTAAATTTTTCACATTTTTTGATGGGGTAACGCGAATAACTTTTAAAAAGAGCATAATTACACGAATTAATTGTTTTTGAAGGAGCAAAATTTCAAATATCTCGAAAACTATCGCATTTTGGAAGATTTTTGTTAAATGCATTTTGATTTTAAATGGTGCTTAGAATTATATTTTGTAATAGAATTACAATTTTGTATGTCAATTAGTATGAAATTTAAAAACATGTACGAAGTTATTGTTAGAAAAACTTTTTTACCGATTTTTTAAAATGTTTCTTTTCTCTTTAGAATTTGGGAAACAAAATATAAAAAATTTAAAAAAATGTGTTTTTTCGCAATTTAAATTTTAATCATAAATTTTTGTTTTTTTGAAAAATGACACAACATTTTTTTCAGTGTATATTTTTTTCAGACAGAAGTATTCATTCCCTGTAACTTGTTCTCAGATAGTTTTGCTGTATAAAATACAGTAATCGAACAAAAAAATTTTGAAATTCATGCACGTAGAAACGTTTACGCCCTTTTGAAAAGTTTCTCTTGAGTCAAAATAATCTTATTACCTGTGGAAAATATTTAGTCTTGCATGACGGTGAAACGTGTAAAATTTCATTGGAATCTAAGATAGTCGATCACGATTTTAAAGATTTTCGGACGGATCTTCGTGGAATTCCTCAATAACATCATGAGCGACATCTGAAGCAGTGACGAACAGCTCATCAATTTTGTGTGTAGTACTCTCACATTCTGATAATAGATTTAAAGTTGTCGCGGCAAGTAGCCTCCCGACGGTTGACCGGTGGAAGATCAAGTGGTGGTGGAAGCAAACGCCTGTAATTGGGGTGGGTTTTCAACTGGAGCTACATCTGTATGTCCTACTTCGAAAGAATGCATTCATTTGATTTACCTGAGCAAACGGATACAGGAGTTCCATGTTCTTCGATGTGATCTGACTAGTTTAGGGCGTTGTTATCTGACCGGAATAGGTCGCTGTCGTGTCCCTCAAAATTCGTGGTATACAAACAGGTGTCGGTGACGAAATTGAGCTGGTTTCGTCTGATGGGAAGCTGCCACTGTAGGTCAAATCCAGAGTGCGCAGTAGCTTCGGGGTGACATATGCCATCCTTAGCTTTACCTGACCGGAAAAAGCTGTTGCCATAAAATCTAAGTTCCGTGCCAAATAGATGGGTGTCGGTGGCAGAATCGGGCTGATTACGTCTGTTGGCAAGCTGCATGACTTCGCCGTGTTGCATTAGTTGCAATGATGCGGCGTGACTGTCTAAGTCGCGTTTGATACCTGAGGCATGACATGGGCACGAACGGGTTAATATTGTACTATGAAGTTTGGTCAACATTTGTCTGTCTCTTTACTTCAAAGATGTCAGAATCTGTATTTATAATTTTCGGCTAAAAGATGAGACTTTACAAGCACTCAAAATCCGCTGAATACTCTGTTCAACTAAACCCAACTATTTGGCCAATAAAAAAGTGCGTATTGATTTACAAACCACCATACCTCCTGTGAAACTAATTTAGTCATAAATGGATTTTCAGTTGTTAACAAAGTTATCTACCAGATTCTTACTTTTAGTGTTGTTCGAGTGTCTGTTGGTCGCAAATGATACGGGAAAGTCCATTCTTTCACATCCCAAAGTTTCAGAGATGCTGAATACTTGTGCATAAAGTTGTGCTACTGAAGACACCGTGGATTAACAGAACTCATTTTCCTGCGGGAGATCACGATTGACTAGAGGTTTGTTTAAGAACACAATTTGTGTCTCCGGTATTTCATGTGTGATCGCACTCTTCTACCCGTCACTTCGGAACCAGAGCTTCGGTTCACTATCAGTGATGAGGTGAACAAAATGTGTGAGGACAATTTGATTGATCATCAGTGAGCTGGACATATAAATTCAAATAATTCAGAATATCTTTTAATAAGCTTGGTATCATTTAGATACCAAGGTAATAATGGTTTATATAAAAGTTTCGTGTGTAGAGACCGCACTCTTTAACCTATAAGTCCGAAATCGTAAGTCAGATCCGAACTAAATGCAATAGCGACGGATGGGAAAATTAGTTCAGCCATTTCTATGATACCTTTGTATTAAAACACACCATGCAGACATTCGCCCGAATTGTATGATCCTTGGCTCTCTGTGTACCGGTCAAAAAGTCGTTTTTGAGAGCCATTACACACATCTATATATATATTAGAGTGGGACATGGTTATATGAAAAAAAATAAATTTGGCTCCGAGTAACTTTTTGGGTTCCATTTAGCTCCCAGAACAACTCTGCAAATTTTTAGCTCGATCGGTGAAACTATATTTTTGCGCCCACGGTTTAAAGTTTACATGGGATTTCGTATGGGAAAATTGTCTTTTGCAAATTATTTCTTCTAAGAGTCGCCCGTTACCTCCTAAAAATAAATAGATATCTGATTTTTATTGGAAATTTGCCAAGAAAACAAAGTCTAGAAGACTGCAAAACGATCTGATGCTTGTGAAAAAAGTTATTAAGCAAAAACCGATTGATGCCCTGAAGAGTGATGAAAATTTCACTTTTCATAGCATCACTGCTTCTGACGGTCTAATTATATACAAATTTTTTAACTTTCTCTTATTATGTACAAAAGAAGCCTCAATTTATCACTCAAAACCTTGTGAAGTGGCCAAATAGTGTACATAAACGATTTAGACACATTAAGAGAGGATTAAAACAAAATTGCGTATAGTTGGACAACCAACAGCAGTGGTGCTAGAAAAAATGAATATTTTATCAATCGTCAGAGCATCAATCGGTTTCTGCTAAATAACTTTTTTCTCAAGCGTCAGATCGTTTTGTGGTTTTCGAGACTTTGTTTCTTTGTTAATTTTCCTATAAAACTCACACAACGATTTATTTTTAGGAAGTAATGGGCGACACCTGGAGGAATTATTTTGTAAAAGTTAATTTTCCCATACAAAATCCCATGTAAACTTTGAACAGTGGGCGCAAAAATATAGTTTCACCGATCGAGCTAAGAATTTGCACAGTTGTTCTAGGACCCAAGTGGTACCTAAAAAGTTGCTCGGAGCTGGAATCTAATTTTTGTCCCACCCTAATATATATATATATATATATATATATATATATATATATATATATATATATATATATATATATATATATATATATATATATATATATATATATATATATATATATATATATATATATATATATATATATATATATATATATATATATATATATATATATATATATATATATATATATATATATATATATATATATATATATATAAGTCAATGTTTGTATGTTTGGTATGATTTAAGGACTCTCAAACGGCTTGACCGATTGCCGTAAAAATTTATACATTGTAGGCATTTATTATGGTGCGTATTTGTGTGCTATTGGTTGGGGATTATCCGCCCACCGGATGGCGCTTCGGAACAAATTGTGTATTACTCCTATTTCGTTGAAAATCGCAGCAACGCGCGATGGGTATTAGCTAGTTTTATATATGAGAAAGGCAAATTTAAAAACATCCATGCTCTAACTCCATTTGCAACTCTTCTTTACGCTGGAGGCATGTTAGTCGTGAATTAAGCATTGCATCCTCAACATGGGTTCCCATTCACGGCTTGTTTTGTTTGTTAAACTATGGCGAACTGGGAAGAACCAGCAATATATGAAGCCAACCATTGCTAGCTGGCTAACCAGGCTCTGGTCAACCCGCACGTAGCTATAGTTTATTGTTGCTGTATATTCAGACAGCGTAAAGATGAGGTTATGCATGACCGCCGCTTGGGTTGTCCGATGTGTTACTATGATAGCTTTTTTCGTGTTATTTTCAGTATGATTTTGTTATTAGAGTATTAGTATGGTTGGGATGATTTAGAACAGTTTCATATAATATTCAAGTATCGAAGTGATAGTTGAAGCCTGGTGTTCGTCAATAAGAAGTTACAGCTATGTTCCTTGACATAGGGTTTTCTCTAGAAGACTAGAATAATGTTATTCAATTCGAATTCGAATTCAACTATAACCGTCAACAGCTGTATTGACAGGCCCTATTATTCTAGTGTATAAATTGCTCGTTTTATCAATCACACTATAGTGCCGCACTTCGTCAAAATGATTTTTTATTCTATTTTTCCTCATATCGGTTTTTGAATCGTTTTGATTATAAGGGTGTGTTTTCGGACTACAAGTAGATATACATTTTGTCAATTCATTCCGAACAGATATACACCTCCATGGCAAAACTATTAGGAAACGGATGCAATTGATTGCCGCCGGGGTGCTGTTCATGGGTGTAGACGAAATAAAACTATTTCTCTTCATTTTCTAAATTGAATTCAGTTATTTAGAAAATGTATCGAAACGCGGCACTTTCCACTTTTATTTCATTGATAAACTTCCTCTCATGACCCTTACTTGCAACTGATAGTCGTACGTATTTGCTGGAAGTTCATCCTTACCGCGCGTAGTTTGTCGATTGCTATTCATGAAAAATAGTGAAAACCCGCGTTCCGTTGCCCACTTTCTATCGTTTCTTGAGCCAGCCAGGGGGTGTGACGCATCTTGTTCTGATCTCTGCCTGCAGCATGTGTGTTGTATGCCGTAAAACGAAACCTTCTACAGGGCAAGTTGTGTTCCTGGCAGATTGCAATTCCGTTTCGGTCTGCTTCTCTGAATTGTGTCGGATCGTATAGAGTAGAAATGGGTATTGTAGGGTACGTTTCGATGGGGTGCTCATGCAGTCTCAGTTTTTAACTGATTACGACGAATAAAAATGCTTTGAAAGGATAATTTATCTGTCTACAATGCCGGTAGATTTGAATCATATTTAAGTTATGGTAACTTTCACCGGTGCATCCAGAACCTCATAAAGTGCACTCAAAATTAGGGGCATCTCAGATATCTATTTGAGAGGCACCGAATTGATGTAATACTTAAGTAGTAAAAATCTGCATATACTTAATATAGGAAATCGCCAATCACTTGTACGAGTTGGCAGGTGTTAGATGTATCTCTCTGCGCTGACGGTATTATGCATTAATTGACAAAACGGCTCGTACCAAACGAGCTCGAGCTATCGTTATGTGATCATAAGTACAGGGTCTTCGATCATTTAAACGTTTCACTGGGTATCGTTACATATCGTAATCCCTAATCGACGTCCTCTACGAAGAGGGCTTGGCGTCTAGGTTTGATGGATATCATCCGACGATTAAATCTTCAACACATTTGGATGAGGTCGCAGATAAAACAAACTCACTTATGGTAGCGGCATATCAAGAGGCTTGTTCGCTTCGAGCTATGTTTGCTTTTAAAGGAACGGTTTGGTGGAAAACCAAATTCAAAAATTTTGTAGAAGAGCCTGAAATCGCAGACACAATGACGGATCGGAAGCATTTGAGGTTGGATCGTAAAGCATACAGAAATCCCTTTCGATGCTCCGAGCGAAAATGTTTTAGGTTTCAACGAGACTAGTAGACTGTACTCAACTGTCTTTTTGACTCACACTTTCCACGCTATACGAAACCCTCACTGACGACTACTCCTGAGCTTTTATCAGGTAGTTCGGTTTATTGGGCATTTTCTCGTAGAATAGTGACAATCAAATTGATCAAATGAGCGATTGAAAGTTTTGCTCCATAGGAGAAGTTCTACTTCAAAGAGGATATGAGCACTTCAAGCATATTTTGAAAAACATTCTTACTTGTAGTGTTGCAACAGGATTCATTCCAATAGCGTGGCGAGAAATAATTGTAAAATTCATTCCCAAAGGTGGTTGCGGTACTTATGAGGAGGCAAAGAGCTCTAGACCGATCTGTTCAGTTCAGTTTCGTCTTAAATCAGTGGAAGTTAATCGACCGCTACATTCTGAATGTTATCGGAACACATCAGCGGGAGAAATCTATTGCCACCCTGCTACACAATGTTGTCTACAACATTGAAAAAGTTCTTTCACTAAAGCAATCAAACTTAGGAGCTCTTCTTAATATTGAAGGTGCTTTTGACAACGTCTCCTTCGAATCCATTTTTGTAGAAGTACGAGGTCATGGAGTACCTTCATATATCATGGTCTGGATACACGCAATGCTTAGCAACCGACATCTGTGCTCATCGTTAAGACAAGTAGAGATAAGGAAACTGAGTGTCTGTGGATGTCCTCAAGGTGGTGTGCTATCACCACTTCTATGGAACCTTGTCGCCGTTAGCTTGTTGAAGATTCCTAATGAGCTTGGGTTTCGGCATATGGTTTCGCTGATTATTATCATATAATGAACACCGGTATTTGCATTAAAACATTTTTTGATTTGATGCAGCAAGCCTTATGTCTTGTTGAGCAATGGTGTCTTCATATTGGACTATCAATTAATCCGAATAAAATATAAAAGGTGCTTTTTACGCAACGAAGGATTACAACCGGAGCTCGCCCGTTGTAGTTTTTTAGCTCTGAAATCATTGTCGCAAATCAAGCTCAGTACCCTGGGGCCTTCGGCCTATAGACGGGCTTTGGGCAAATTTTGGGGACCCAACAACATTCAGCGTATTCACACAATCGTTAGACCAATACTGGCATACGGGTGTCTTGTGTGGTGGTAGAAGGGAGAAGTCACGACAATCCAATCAACGTTAACTCATCTGGTCTTGATGACGATGACTGGTGCGTCTACGTCAACACTTAATGCTGTCTAGCGGCAGCCTTGAACATAAAACCACTATATGTGTTTCTGAACCAAGAAGCACTTTCTTGTGCATACCGTTTTAAGGTTATTGGGCTTTGGAATAGTAATTCAATAGGTCGCCCAAGTAACAAATTTAGTTTTATGGTACACTCGAAGATATCTTCAAAATTAGCTCCATAAAACCTAACATAAAACCAATTACTCTACAACACTGCTTCAAGACAACCATAAACCCCTTTTAAAACGAAAAAGGCCCATTCTTAAGATGGTTCTCAAGAGTATTTTTCCAAGGTTTTCTTAAAACTTTTAGGTCTTATCAATAGTCTTATAGTGGGGTTCAAGAGCTGCTTAAAACTAATATAAGACTACCATAAATCTTGGTAGTTTTATGATATTCTTCAAGAACACTTCTAGTGCGCTATGAAACTGCTTTGTTAGATAGAGATGTTGGTGTATAGATGAAAAGAATAAGCTTGGGAAAAAATATATCCATCATATGATATTCCATTACCAAAATGGATACAAATAAAAATCGATAATATAAGTGGCCAGCTTTTTAAGCTCATAATTGAGAAAATTTGCATGCGATTGCCAGTTTTCCGATAATATGCAGTATAAAAGTGCGAAAAATTCAACGCGCCGTCAAACAATCTCTAAAACATTGATTTTTATAGGAAATATTAAATCGATTCGAAAATTCAATAGTATGTGTAATTATTCATAATTGTCCTATTTTGAATTAAATGCGTGAATAAGCATTTTTCTAGTTCAGAAATGCATTTCAATCAGTGAGAATCAGTTCAGTATATGAAAAAAAGTTATTATTTTGATTCTTATGCAAATGGCTACCATTTCGAAGCGTTCAAAAATATCCACGACGCCATTACTTGTCATTGGATTTAAATGAAATCGCCATAAGATCTTATTAAAACTAATTATTCATGCTCAAGAGTAATAGGAGTTCTTCAAGATCGTGATAAATTCATTTTTATTTATGATACACTTGAAGAAGAGCTGTTGGACTTGAATAAAACTAATAGGAATTTTTCAAGACAGAAAGGTTAGATGGAAGATCGCCATAAATCCAGTCTATTTAACATTGAAAATATCAAGCTTGAAATAAAAATGCCTATGATTAATTATTATGGTAATTACAATTCCATCTAAAAGTTGTTGATTTATTACAACAACGCATGTTAAATAGAGCTATATGAACAACTAACGACATCTCGCTATATGTACAGCATCTACTGATTTGCAAAGTTAAATGAATAATTTATAATTATCGAGTTTGCTGTTTATACATGATTGAGGTACATGTCACGTCTTCTCCGTTGGGATACGTCACATATCCCGTCAGTCGTTACAGTTTGTTTGTTTGTTATAGAGCGCTCTTATGCAAGAGTATTTTCACTTCGTTTAAAGATTTAAGGAGGTTTTATGGTAGCATTCCTAAGATACATTATGCTTCAACAAGAATGTCATAAAGCTATCTTTTGGTTTTAAGGAGGTTGGAAAGCGATGTCTTAAGAAGGGGCTTAAGATTCTCTTAAAACTGCTCATAAGACTAATTACTCTTATGAAAAATGTAGTTTTATGGATATTTCTTCAAGAGTTCTTGAATCACTCATAAACCCCGTCAAGCATATAAAACTAAATGCCCTTTTCAAAGGCAATGTTAAAACCAGCTTCACTATTTAATGCCTTGATAAAACTACCATAAAACCTAAATAAAACCAATTAGCATTTGGATTGTTACTTGGGGCGTGAACCAGCCACACAAGACTGGCCACAAACGGTTATTTGGGATGAGTATATACTTGCTCCAAGTGACCTTACACTAACGTGTAGTTTTTCTTTTAAAATTTTCATCGAGAGAATTCCTCCTCACGAGGGATCTGTCGGGGGATCTAGGACAACTTTTTATTTTGAAGTTTTTTGATTGAAAACTTAAGTTTTTTAATAAAATTAATTCGCATTTTCGCTACTAATTGGTACTATAGACATTCAAAAAATACTACAAGTGAGAATCTGTTTTATCAGTTTTTAGGTGTGAAGAATTAAGAAGTCGATTAACAAGGACTCACAAGAAAAATGTTGGGTTTAAATGAACAGTTAATTCAGATAAATTTTATTGTTCACAAAGTCCCATTATCAGCAGAAAAATGTATTTTCAGATTCCTCCTGTTCTTGGGCGAAAATGACACTTTATGAACTCCTTGAGGTGTGGAAAGGTGTTGACCAAATTTATTCGATTATCTTATACCTTTTTAAGATGTTGATAAATGTAGTAACGGATTTTATCATGCCTTTTTCATTTCTTCTCTCGCTCTAGGAGATAGCTAATGTAAACTAGAATGACCCTTCTTCCTGATACTATCCTGCCTGGTAAAATACAATTGGCTTTATATTTGAATGAACTAAATTAGACAGTTCGAGTAATTGTAATAAACGACGGATTTTATTGCAACTTTGGGTTGAGAATTCTGTTTGTCCTTATCAACATTGAAAGAAAAATGATTGAAAGAGAAAAAAGCTCTTCGAGTTTTGGATCCGTGTTTGTTACCTTTTGGGATAGAATCATTTCATCAGAATTTATAGATTTATGCTTGTCCTCAAATTTTATTTTCAAATCGAACACACTTCACATAATCTTAGAAAAAAGAACAAAACCAAGATTCATAATTTCCTTTAAGAAGAAATTCCGGAGTCGTTACTCGTTGAACACGGATCACAACAAAAAACGAACAAGAAAATATCAGGCTGGACAATACATTCAGTAAATTCTCAAAGTACTACCAGTCTGTTTATTGAAGATTGCCCTCATAATATGAGATAAGAGCAAAGACCACATATCAAGAAGACAGACTTGCCAGTTCAGTTCAGAATCTGGATACATTAACAGCAACACGTCTTTCGGATAAAGATGATTCTTTCTATTTCTGCATTTATATTGAGATCGCTATCTTCGTACAATAGACAAAACCATTATTGCTCATTTACTATTGTGATTTCTGTTCAATGTACAGCGATTCCCAAAAGTTAACAAACTTGAACATAAATCTCATCGAATTATTTTTCTATCCTTCATGGAACTGTCAATCAGGATTCTCAATCGAAATCAAATCAAATGACTGAATATCTAATCGAATTTGATCAAATATAACGATAAAATTTAGGCCAAATATATCCCACAAGATGCTAACAAGCAAAAAGGTCGATTCAAGATTACATCAAACATACTCCAGAACGAGTGAAGAAATAAAAAGAAGAAACAAATATATTTGTAACGGAAAAAACTGTTTCATTTTGTTGTATTACCCAGCATCTTTCAAAAGAGTACTAATTTCATTCAAATTTTGTCTACTCTTCTGTATATCTTCTTGCTCTTAAAATATCATTGGTGCGCATAAAACGGTGGAATCTGGAATTATGTTTTTTCCGCTTAATGGTGGGACTTTGTTAGCATTCAGGTTCTTCTGAGCACACTGTTAAAATAAGGCAAATCATTTTTTTACAAATGAAAATGTTTTTGGAATAAAGCTTCTTAAACAATAGGTCCCGTGCGAATCTAGAAACTAGATAAAAATATTAGCTTTCTTTGGCGATTTTACATCGAAATGTAGTTCTCTACAAAGTTCTACACAATAAAATTTTCCATCAGATTCTCACTTTTGGTAATATTTGAATGTCTAAAGTACTATCTAGGGGCAAAAACGTGAATCAGTTTCATTGATTGAACATAAGTTTTCAAACAAAAAAACTTTAAAATAAAAAGTTGTTCTGGAGCCCCTGACCCTGAACATTTTAATTTTATTTTCAAATGAAAGGGAAAAATTTCTATTCTATCACATGCTGAAGTTTTAGCGATGCCGATTTTTTTCGAATAAAATTGTTCTACCAAACTACATACCAAACTCATTCGCTTGCTAGATTATTTCAAGTATTTCAAGCAGAAATCTTTGCAATGCTATGTGACGTTCAATCGGCACTTGAACAGAGAGTTTGCGGTAAAAGAATTTATTTTTGCTTCGACTGTCAGGCTGTTCTAAAAGCATTTAGTTTGGCAGTTTCGAGGTCAAAATTAATAATCGAATCGTCCTATCGAAGAACTTAGCATTTCATATGCTGTTTAGGTTTCATGAGTACTAGGTAATCCAGGTATTATTGGAAGTGAAAGGGCGGACAAATTGGCTGGAGTGAGCGCTATGACTGACCCCTTTAGTCGTGTCGTTAAGTAGGATAAACCATTGGTGTAGCTTGCAAACTTGTATTCAAACAAATACTTTTTTGTGGACGTCGCGAACTCTACTACCATATGGCTACTATTCAGGAGGCTGAGTATCATTCATGTAATCTTTGTGAATCTGACTACTAAGTCTCATGTCGTTTGATATGTAACTGTTCTGCAGTAATGCTATTGCGTATCAGGATTTTTGGTTCTCTTAGGCCTTGCCAAATTGAGCCAATATATTCTGATTTCTGATTATTGTCCAATTTTTGACGTGACGGGACGAAGGAAAACGTTTGATGTGATTCACGAATGACATCATAACTATAGTGACAGATATACAATGAGAATAGCATTGATATGCTTGATTATCGTCTGACATCATGCACCTCCGATACCTTCGGCGAGGAATTTATTTCATCCGTTCGGTTGTAAAGTCGGTTGCATCACATTACCCCACTCTACTCTACGGTCGAATTCTATCGAAATATTTATCACCACAATTTGCATTCGTAATCAATGTGTCATACCAGAATACCCGAAGAGTGATACGATTCAGCCAGAGAAAAGTGGAACTTGGGTTAGATTTGCGTGTTTGTGTTGTCAGCTAACCGTCAATGATATTGAATGCAAACATTTGCGTAACACCGTCACATTTGTCTAACACCGCGATACAACCACAATAAGTTTTTTCTTGTAATTTTGAAAATTTGAATATTTATCTTGAATCTTATTATATCAGAGATGATCCTACCAATAATGAGAAGATATCCTCTGCATTTGCTCATTTTAGAGTGAACAGGGAAATATCAATTTTTTGCTATTTTTTCAAAATAATTGCAAGATATGAATATGCAAAAATTACAAAACAGGAAGTTTTTTTTTGAGCGGGATAAATTTTTTTTATGCATGAGGACACAGTATCCAACATAACTATTTGATTGTTTGGTGTTTCGGATTTACCATATTAGTACCAGTACCTAATAATCCAAAACACAAATAAACCAAACTTCTATGTTATGTATTGTGTCCTCATACACAAAAAATTTGGTCCTTCCTAAAAATATTTTTCAGTTGAGAAATTTTTGTATCGTGTGAGGCGTTTGGGACTCATCCTAAAAAACGGTTTCGGTTCAGTATTCCTCATCAGCAGAAATGAACTACTGCGCTGGCGCCAATTTGGTGTTGGTTTAGACTTATCTAACTAGCACTAAGTTAGTGTTAGTTACTGATGAGAAGAATCCTAAACTCTAAAAAACCAAACTTTTATGATACAAATAATTGGTAAGCTTCTTTTACCATCTTTGTTTAAACTGAATAGGTTAAATTGCTTATTCGGGAAGTTGAGCCTTTTGGAAATTCTTTGTTTCGAACCAAGCATATGAGATAATGACAATACCTATTTCTCTGTGCGTCCTGAGTTTTTATCCGCCAGATATGGTTACCTTACATAGTAATTACCACAATGAGACATACCTTTATTTGAACTGGAGAAGTCATTGCGTCTCAACCATACTTTATTTTTATGCCATTATATTTGGCACGGCAAAGAGGCCGCAATTGGATTGTCGTGGTGAGAATAGATGCACAGAATTTAAAATTTAGAAACGTAAGTGATTTGTGCTAATTAAGTATAATGTCGATGTTCAAGAAATTGTGCACTGGTACTTATTTTGTAAAATGTTGTAGTTTATATAACATCCTTTTAAAGTTATCAAACTATAGTGTGGCACTCTTCAAAAGTGCCAAAATAGGCTTATTACCTACGGTTATCAAATGGATTGAGAGCAAATTAAGATACATCGAATCATGATCGAGACACATTGGGATGATGTAGAGAAAGTGATCAGATTTTTCAAGACATGCACAACACACTAAATTTTTTTAAAATATTTTTAGCACGGTTGCAAGATTTTTCGCAAAATTGGATTAACTCCTCTAAACTGTATAGTAGGGACTTCTACGACATGATTCGTATCATACTTTGAATACCTATTTTGAAGAATTATCCTCTAGTCCATGTAAGTGAGTAAGTAAGTAGGGGTTTGCTCAGAAACACAAATAGTGATTTCGTTTTTGGAGCTAGTGTCAATCCGGTGCTAGCTTAGTTCTGCAGGGCACAAAACATTTGAACCGAACCTATGTTCGAATATGTCCAAAGTACGAAGTTACTGGTTCGCATATGCAAGTGCCGCAGCACGATCGCATACATTGTGATTGCGGATATTTGGGCGATAATTTAAAATGTTTTTTACGAGGGCAAGTAAAGCTTTGTATTCGTTTCTTTGTGATCGCCATCAGAACAGTTTGTTAATTACAGACTCCATCAGTTTATATTCAACGTATTTCCACTGTTTAAGTACAATGCAATATTAATTCCCAAAAAGGAAAAATTGCATTAAACCAATTTGCGCGTTAAGGGCACGAGTCTTAACTTTAACCCTCGAGCACTCGTGCGTTGTACTTTGTACAACACAGATAGTCTTTAGGATACCTTGTGATCCGTTTCATTTACAGTACTATTTTCTTTTGCAAAATTGCCAGAATTCGGCCGCCTGGCGACGTTAGTGAGCTTACATTTTTTTCGATCTAATCTATCTAAAGCTTCTGATTTTTCAGAAGATACTAGCTAATACCAACCGCGCGTTGCTGCGACTTTCAACGAAATAGGAGGAAAACACAATTTGTTACGAAGCGGCATCTGGCGGGCAGATAATCGCCAACCAATAGAAAACAAACACGCTCCAGAACAAATGCCTACTATGTATACATTTTGACGGCAATCGGTTAACTCGTTTGGGAGTCCATAAATCATATACATACAAACATTGAGTTTTATATTTATAGATAGATGTGTCTTCGGCAATTTTGTTCTGGAGATCAAAACCTACGGATTGGTATGCAGAATAGTTCGAGATTATGTAACTATGTGGCACTAGTGAGTATGGCAGTTTGACCTCCTGTATCTCGAGTTCCTGATTTATTAGCAGGACGGTGCACAGTGGAAGAAACCCGATCAAAAAGGCAATTAATTGGAAGCCGCCGTAAATGTATGACAATATGTATACCAAAAGTTGCGGAATTTTTTAGGAAATAAAATGCAATTAAATTTGTATACCGCACGCAACTGTGACCGGATATATGGGGCTTTGAAGATCGGGAACATTACCGATTTTCTTCAAATCTGAGGCCTAATTCGGAAGTCGCAGTAAAAGTACAAAGAATTATACCCTCAATGGTTGGGAACCCCAAAAACGTTATTTTAATTCACTAGAGGCCACTTCAAACCATCGAATATATTCACAGGATGTCTTTGGACGAATTGTTCGTAAGAATATTCCCCACAATATGATAAAATTTAAAATTAGGCATAGCTTACTACGATCGAAATAAAAAAAATAACTTTTTATATTGACGAGGTAGAAAGTTGGTGTCTTCAACAAAGTTTAATAAAAACTCATTATGAAGAATTTTGTTGAACAACTTAAACTTGTAGGACTTAAGGTTATCGATTTATAAAGTGTTTTCTGTGGCAAACCCATTAAAATTTAGTTTTTTTAATATTACTGTTTCCATTGTAATTTTTGTGCAAACCGTGTTCCAAACAAATATGGAGGCATTAAACAACACAATATTGTTGAAGACTGTATGTAAAAATACTCATTCGTTTCAAAGTTATCAAAGATTTTAGCATTTTTTACGCGACTTCGACAACGTAAAAGAAGGAATGCATAAGCAGGCACTTTTTTCAATGTCTAGACTATGCGCAATAAAGACAAGAATGTTTTATTCGTGGCACTCTAGAATTTTATGCATAGGGTAAGCTTATTTTATTATATTTTTTTAGTTTTTCCAAACAGAAATCAGCAGTTGGTTTGACATTCAATTGCAAGAACGATTTTTACTTATACGTGATTATTTCCGATTTTATAAACGTAGGAGCAAAAATATACAGTTTTTAATATTATTGGAGATCCCAAACTGTTATATACCTGAATACACATGTTATAATGAATTTAATGCTTACAAAAGAATATTTACTTACTTTTATTCCTGCGCACCCCTGGTGGTGCAAAGGACCGTTGTGAAAGATCGCCATCCTGGGCGATTGCCCGCCATCGTCTTGACCTGCTGCCAGGTCAAACTTTTGTCGACTTCTTTTATTTCCTTGTTGAGCCTGCGCCGCCATGAGCCTCTGGGTCTGCCTCTGCTGCGATGTCCTGCTGGGCTCCAGTCCAACGCTTACTTGCAGATTTCGTTTCCGCCCCTGCGCAGAGTGTGGCCGACCCACCTAAAATGTGTGCAACATTAATTGGATTTGCTTGTCTAGGTCATTAATGATCCATCGAAGTCGCTTTGACCACATTGGCCACCTATGGCGGCTCTTGATGCCCTAAGGTAACTTGCCACGTCCCTGAGTTGATGTCACACCTATTTCTCAACGAATTCTTTACCGATTTTTACAAATGAAAGGTATATTATCCCTATAGACTGCTACAAAATTTCGGGCAGATTGAATCGTCCCGTCACATAAGACATTCCCATATAAGTCGGAACTAAAAGTTTTATTTGAAAGGAGGGTATTTGAAATTTTAGAGATCGACTTAGTATTTTCTATGCCAAATGTCTTTAAAAAGCATGAAACCTCGAGATTTTATTTCATCTCGAAATTTTTTTTTTGATGATCGAATTTTTGGGACTTGGCTGATTTCACACCTTTTGCCTTTCTCATAAAAACGTTATGCAATCACTCTGAACATGGGCAACATAATCCCGGCCCGGAGGGTCGAGTGTCATATACCCTTCGACTCAGTGCGTCGAGATCCGATAATGTTTGTGTGCGTATGTATGTGTGTGATGGCTGGGCCGATGTGCACAAACTTAGTCTCAAATGAGAGGTATAATCTTCCCATTATTCGCTGTTGATTTTTTTATTGGTCGGATTTCCGGTTCCGGAGTTACGTGTTGAAGAGTGTGATCACACAGTAAATTCCCATATAAACTGGTACCAACATGATATGGGAAACATAAGAACGTGGTGTATTCGATTCTGTGTGGAACCGGCGATATACAGCAAAAAAAAGTCTTGTAACTTTAAATCTTGAAGATGCACATAAAAGGAGCATTCGAATTCAAATAAATTTACATATAATTACATGTAAAAATGTGAGTTGTTCGCTTTTCGCTAAGACATTCAGTTTGAGTTTTATATCAAAAGAGTCGCGAAATTTAATTTTACATATCAAAACATGTAAAATCCTGCTATCAGATAGAAAAATACGTCGTGTCGCTGTTTACGTAATACGTAATTTTCTTTTTTTCTAAGAGTGGCGGAGCACAAGAACAATTCGAAGAAAAAAGATGCGAGAACTGGCTTAGCCCAGCACAAACTGCAAGGAGGACAAATCGTCGATTTCGCCGCCCGGATACCGGAAAGAATCGAAAACCAGGAGAGTAGACTAACTGCAGAGATATTCCACATCAAAATTATCGGCGAAGAGAAAACAGTGAACTTACAAAGAGAATGTGGAACGTCCCGCACAATGTATGATGGTCTGGTCACCAAGCTTCGACAGTGTTCGAATAGCGAGGAACGCAGGCAGTCGAGGAGTGATCGCCCGCCTAGCGGTGAAGAGTGAACGAGAGTTCGAGTGAATGGAGGATGTGTTAGATAAGATTATGTGAGTTGATTGTAACTTGTCATTGTTTTGTGAATGCTAGCTTTGTAATTTTTTGTGAACAATTTGATGTTAATGTTAATGCTCAATAAATTTTTGTAGGCGTCCGACGATGGCTGAAGAACAGTAAGCCGAAACGTTACATGTAATAATGGTAAAGCTTGCTGTTTTCATTTTCACCGAGAAAAGACAATAGACAGAAAAGACAATATAAATGATATGAAGGTGATGCAAAACTTATTAAAATGGGTGCCCAATTTCTTGGGTTTACCAGTCTAGATCAATAATAACTAACGGATTTTCAAAGTTATGCGGTGTTTTATGCGGATTTTCAAAGTTCTGTAGTTTTTGTAGGCGGTTTTTTATGCGGTACGCATTCCCCGCATAAAAAAACTTCAGTGTATTATTATATTGTAAACTCACGCGAAATAACTGACGCGCTTCCATTGATGACTAGCACTTTCCTTTCACACGAGCATGTCATGTTTCTAGTGGAACCTTGAATTGTTTAGAGGCTGATCGAATACTGGCGCCATCTCGAACAGATGCAATTGCGTTCTTCATGTCCTCTTCATTTCGCTTTGGCGTTTGTCGCACGAAATTACGCACAATTTTTCTGTCAAAATAATTCAAATTTACTATATAGTAGGGACCTATACTGTCTATGGTTGCGAATCAGACCCACAAAGAAATGAAATCCCATAGAAAATGGGACGTACATGCAATCATAGGCAGTATAGTGCCTCCAAATGGCTGACCTATTGTGTCCCTAAGCGTATGTGTTACGTTTATGTCCGTTTTTTCAAAAACAATAATATCGAAAAACCAACACAAAACTCGTGTTCACATTAATTTGTGCGCAAGGAAAAAATCATTTGACATTTTTGACGTAGGACTACGTCTTTGTTTTCGATATGGAGGTGCACTCTGCAAATTCTACAAAAATGGTATGTAACGAAAAGTGGTCCAATTTTAAACGCATATAATTCAGCCATCTCACGATAAATTTTCAATTTTTTTGTCCAAATCGCCCCGAAATACTTCTAAGAATAGATTCCAATAGATAAACCCAAAGATTTTTGATATCATAGCATTAAAAAATTAAATAATATACAACCTTGTCAAAATATCGCGCATTAACACACAGAAGATAGCGCTTCCCAAGCCCTGTACGACGGATTGGTGTACCTAGCGCGCAACGCTTCTATGAATGACGTCATCATCGACTATTTAAAGAACGGACTTGGCCAGACACGCTCAGTTCCCTGTTGAACGGCTGGCGAAGCAGATCACTGTGCTGTGTTTTTTACAGCCAGTGTAGCTGAGCTAGAAGTCCGTTACACTGGCTGTGGAGGGTCGCTACCCTGTGTCGTCCAACAGGCGACCGCTCCAGCTGCTTCCTAAATGCCGCTGTAATGTTGCCAGTAAATTTTTGGTTTAACTAGCACATGTATTTGCTATTTGCGCTTGAAATTAAGTATTGTAGTGGTAGTAATAAGCTTCCCATTTTGGTTTAAACGCAAGGACAGTTTTTAAAACAGGATTTGATTAATTAGTTTAGCTCATCTAAGCAATTTTATCAACTCTGTAATTTAAAAGGAATTTTACGGAATTTGGCCCCACTTGCAACTAGTATAATCAATCTGCACAAAGTGTTGCATAACGCAGGGCTGTTTTTGGAACAAAATCATTCAGCCCTTCGCTATGCAAAATCACGATAATTTGACAGATGGGCTAAGCGCGGCCGTTCCTTTCAATCGGGAAAGGCCGCGTGGAATTTTGGTGAAATGCGCTAATAGTGTCGTGGTGGTACTAGTTGTCTCTTTCGCTCTACCCATCATCATCAGCGTTGACTCATTTTGCATTGTACGCTTGGGTTCAATGTTTGGGGCGGTAAAATGAACACGTTAAGCAAAGTCATTATTTTCTAACTAATAAGTGAATGAGATATTACAATCACCTTATGTTTCTTATTAGACATGTTTTGTACATATCTGGTAAAATACTTCGTCATAAACACATGTTTTCAAACATGATTCTTGATTTCTAAACATGTCCAAAAATGAGACATGTTTATAGCGAGTGGGTAAAATGAACATGTGGCGGTGGTAAAATTAACAGCTTCTGGTGACCTGCAAAATTTCCTGTATGTATGCAATGCGCAGCGTTGGAAAGCATTTTCCGATCAATGCTAATATCCAACAAATCATGAGCTTTGCATACACACAGGGCATTTTGCAGGCAACAAATTGTCACGGAAGAATTGAATTTTCATGACGTAATATTAACCATTTTACAATCCTGTGGCATCGAAACACATTTACAAACTTGGGGTTATCCATGGGTGTTTGAACTTTTAGGATCTGTTTGAGAGCAACTAGAAAGCTTGTTCTATACATGAGATGTGATTATATTGTCTAAAATTTGATTTTTCTGCACCGGTCCGGGTGTTTTTTCCCACACACTAAGTACTAAGAAAATAAATATTTTACATTAAATAGTATAGTCCTACGTCTACAGTTCGAGCAACCCCATAGGGCTGCCCCTTGTAGTTTTTTACCATGATTAATTCACAGAACACAAGCGACCTCTGCAATAACTAAGCAAAGATAATGCCCTATACCTCTTGTATTCCAATATATATTTGACCCCATTCTACTTTAATCGCTTTGTATTATGTTGCATTGTTTTTGGAATGTCGTGTTTCGCCGAAATGAAGAAACAAGGAATATTAAAATCGTTCACCTGACGTTTGATTCAATGAAATATAAGCAACACTATCGACTGTCCGGAGCTGCAGTTGCTTTCTTTACACACCGAACATTTCAAAACAATTTCAACAAACGATACATCTATCATAAATTCTCGGCAGCCGGCTGCCCAGAGCAATAAATACGCGATAACATTACTGAGAGTCGCATGGATCGTATCACTTATCTAGGTGAATCCAGTTTTGTGTAACTATTTACCCCATCCTTTTAACAAAAAATCCTTCCCGTAGCGAACGTGGAGATGCAGACGTATACACGGTTTCCATAACAACGTTTGTTAAACTAATAATACTTCCCTTTCCCGATGACGTTGCCGGTGCCGTCATTGGCATTTCAAAGTATAGAACACTCGAAACGTGCACATTGAGGATGGATAGCTACTCCCAGGCCCCATTCGTAGATTCCCTGTGCAATTTCGCTTGTTCTGGTCAATCTTGGAGTAGCAGCTACGAATTGTACGGTCATCATGCTCAAGCTCATGCTCATTACGGTTCTTCAGTCAAATCGAATGGGCAATCCTCTTTCGACCAATTAGGTTTCGGATAAAGGCTTACAGATAATTGACTCATTCGTCCAGATGGTATTCGACCTAACGGTAGTCAGCTTAGTAGCATTCTGTTAGTTGATCTTTTCGGCCAAATGACAATCGTCCAATTGACAATGACAAATGACAATTCGGCCAAATCCCAGTGTTCTTTCCTAAGATGGAAACTGATCTGATGGCATATTAGAACATCACCAAGTACAGTTTTCGGGTGAATAAAATTAATAATAAAGTAAACAAGGGCCTGAGGAAGGGCTTCTGAATTTCTATTCCATAAGAGGCCGACAGAGTACACGCAAAAACTGAAATGCTCGTAACTATGGCATTTTTATCCGATTTGGACACTTGTGGATGTTTTGAATTCAGGAACTCATTCATTTCGATCCAACCGATAATTTAGTACCGAGGCTTTGCTTTGTTTGCTTTGCTATGACCAAAGCCAACATTTACTTGTTGGTAAATAGTTGTGGACCACACTACGCAGCTCAACCGGCTACGGCTTACCAAACTTTGTCTGAAAAGTCCACCCATGAAAGGAAACTTCCAAACCCACGCTGATGTTTCGCATGATGCAAGTAATAAGCGTGAAGATGAAAATAATTTCGCACCAACAAAAGATTGAGGCAAAAGTTGGATTCTAATGTAGACTTCGTACATTGCCCGCGGGCGGGCTGGCAGGCGACGACGGTGGTTTTGCTTCCAAGGTTTTACCAAACAACAGGCATGCCAAAAAATGGGTTGCCGCTGAAAGAAAAGTTGGTCGAAAAATTATGGCAACTGCATGGCGAAGTGTTATAGCTTTTTACTTCCGCCACTAACCGAGGTCCCAGGAATGACGGTAAAGCGGCGGCCACATTTTTCGTTACCCCTTCCTTCCCGCTGCACTGTCTAAAGCGATACCGAGCATTTTCCCACCAAAGCGTGAGTGAAGTGAGTGAAAAGCGGAGCCCGTTGGGAACTCGTCGCTGTTGTGCTATCTTATGACAAACGCCATTTTGGGGTAAACTGAGTTAGATATGCTACAATACTTGTCTAAAAAATCTCTACAAAGTGGCGTTTACAGAATTTTGACATTCTGCTTGGTTACTGAGATATAGCGAGAAACGTGCTGAGAAATTTTTAATTTTTTGCTTCAAATGACTGTGTCTGGGGATTGGCTCTAATTATCTTTATGTATGAGATGTTTTTATATCTAAAACTATCTGATAAACACAATGGCATAATCATTTTCGAAATAAAAATGCACGAACAGTGAGAAAAATACAATTTAAGTTTTAAACTGGAAATATAGCATATTTGGCAACACTGTAACCAAAAATAACTATTTTTTCTAGATTCCCTGACTCAGTTCCTTCAAAATGCATCTCACCGATTGTTTATAGACCAAATGAAGCCAAAGATATGAATAAAAGTTAATAATTGATGATTTTTTGTATGGAAAATTTTCCATGCACGATTATGACACGCCATACAAATTTTGTCATCAATACACATCTATGACACGTGTGAGACTGACCGTTGTTTACATTTTTAAAGAAAACTCGCAATGTAGTTAACCGATTTTCGTAATATTTGAGAGATTAATGCAGAATAGTTAGAAGCATCATTTGTCTTCTTTGAATTGTTTATACCATTTCTAAGTTTCAAGATATTCAATCTCAAACTTTAAAAATCGTTTTTCTCGAAATGTGCAAAATGGCGCTTGTCATAAGATAGCACAACAGCGACGAACTGAGATAAAATTAATTCATAATTCATCGCCACAATGTTCCGTGCTGCTTTAGCTAGCCCGGGTTTTCCAAGCACGAATATATCTATGCATCATCCGAAGGACCAGGGTGTTGTTTGCAAATTTAATGAATGGAGTTTTCGCGGAGAATTACTTTCCGGGAGTCGATTCTGGGAAATAGAAAACGAAAACTAGAACACGTTCGCGTTGCCACACCATCGTCAAAATATACGTGCATCGTGGAAGGAATAAGGAAGAGTTTGATAAAGGGAAAGAAACCTTTCAATTATGCACACCGTAAGCGCTGTAACGAGCGGAAGATGCAATTGTGCAGCAATGTAGTATCGAAGCCTGGAATGTTAACTTATTTGAAATGATCGCCTACGCAGAAATTGATTGATAATTGATATTGCAAGCTTTGAATGAAATACTAGTGTGATGTGCTTATCGAAAGATTTTAATATTGGACAGGTAAAATGAATTGTTCGGTCTATTTTATTAACATTTTTTTGGATTATTAGCTAACTATGATATTTGAGCAGATTTTGATAATCTTACTTTAGAGAGGTATCATGGGTATGCTATGAAATCAAATTTATATTGCAATCAGTCACATGCGATGATGTTCGTGTTGGAGAGAAAAAGCATTCCTTCTAATAACCCCTGAGCAAATAGCTTGTTAGCGTTGCTGCTTTCAGCTTCTTCCTTACCTCCTCGCTGTGGTCCTTCTGTTACTGCAAATTTTTATTCGTAGCTATTTCTAAATTATGATTAACATTTCTGCGTCTCCTTCTCGAAAGAAAAAAAAATATAAAAATTAAGCGTGCATCCGGGGCTTCCGGAAAAAGGACACTGGCTAGAAGCTTGCTGACCCGAGTGATAATTCATTTTCATTATAAGGCAAATACAGCTAAACGAACGACGAAATAGCGAATTACCCTTTTTGTGCAATATACAAGAAAGTAGAAAGGAAAAAATCTTCTCCACTGAAGGCGCAATCCAACGCCTGATGCCCGAGACCGACACCATTTTCTCACTTGCACTTGCTCATTTTTCGTCATTCCTGTAGCGCTTGCCTTGGCGGGAAGCGACCGACCAGCAGCTAAACAGCAGAAGAGGGTTAGCACTTGCCGGAGATCCTTTTGATATCCAGTGGTGTTATTAATTTATTTTATGATGATTTTTCGTCCATTATTTTATTTAAGTTTCGCCATTTAACATCACGCCCACTAAGTGGTTCGGATGAGGCTTCCAAGTAGATGAGATTTTACGTAGAACAAGTCAGTTGGATTTTTTTCTTCTGCTGTAGTAGAGTTTATGGCAAATACATTCTAATATTCTTTTTTTTACATCATCATATGTGGTGCAAGTCTCGAAATATATAGGGTTAAGAACCTATTTTGGCTCTATTAGGGAGGATGCTGCACTATTTCATCAATTACGATCGACGAAATGCGTAGTAAATTGGCATCAGCACTATTGCTGAATAATATTAAAATCGGTAAGTTAAGATCTATATCTGAAGTTAACCTAGTTTCCTCTAATGTAAACGTAACACACGTCAAATCATATACTAAAACGAATAGATAGTACTTTCGAAAGGTTCTCACTATGGAGAAAAAAGTTATCAAAACTTTTTTAAGGAAATTAGATACGTTGAAAGGTGTAAATCGTCACTTGCTACCTTATGACAAGCGCCATTTAGTACATTTCGAGAAAAACAGTTTTGGCTTTTCTCCTATAGAAAGGTTATGAAATCACCCAGAAAATAGATTTTTTAAGCAAGGCCCGGAGGGCTGAGTCTTTTATACTACTCGATTCAGTTCGGAAAGTTCGGCAAATGTCTGTGTGTGTTCTTTTTCTTTTTTTTATAGAACAGGAAAAATTTTCAAAAAAGTCCTGAGCAGGACAAAATGAACAAAAACCACCACATCAGAGAAAAGGTTTGGGCTGCCACCAGACCCGCTAAAACAACTGCTCTTGCCTAGAACCTGATTCCTCCCCGGCACTGCCTTTCGGCATTACTTCGGCTACTTGCTCTCCTGAAACTGTTACTCGCTGTTCATCACACCATTTCCGCTGTAAAACAGTTATAATCTACACAAGCACTCTGTTGACCGCGTTCCACGTGTTTACGTCGTTTGTCCTTCTGTAGACGATATTTTAAGGGTTGATGTCCGGTCCTCCCGTGTCGAGCATCTCTCTACGTGTCACTTCGAACCTCGGACATTTAAAAAACCACATGCTCCGGTGTCTCCTCGACGTTCACACACTCCGGGCACAACGTTAACGTTACGTGCCCGAGCCGATGAAGAAGCATCCGTGTGCCGACAGGAGCTGTGTCAGGTGGAAGTTCACCTCTCCATGCTATGTATTGACCCACGTCGATAGATTTGGGATGAACCGGTAGGTCCGCTTTCCTTTTTCTGCATTGTCCTATTTCTGCTTCCGCACGTTCCTGGTGTTTCTCCAATTGTAGCCCTCGGTATCTTCCGCCAAGGTGATGCAGATGAGAATAATCTCGGCGATAACACATACTGCCTCCGACGATATTTTTTTTGTAGAAGTTTTAACCTCTAGGGCCATTCGCCTGTTTTCGGGTTAGAGAAATCTCTTTTGGAAAAATCTCTAGGCCTATGTGTGGGGTGGGGAATCGAACCCAGGTGAGCTGCGTACAAGGCAATCGATTTACCAACTACGCTATGCCCGTCCCCACCGACGATATTATTGTGTACGCACTCACGACTCGTACGGATACCAGCTTGGCATAGTTCAGGTTTTCACAGTTTCGCTTGGTTTTCAGCGCCGCACCCTAGGCAAGAACCCCATATTGCAATGTCGACGATGAAATAGTTGATAGTAGCTTCTCGGACCGCCGACTAGTGGCATGATTCTCGCTATTGCGTTCGTTGCCTTTGCTGACTTTTCGTAGGCGCAGTCGATGTGGTTGTTGAAGAACGAGCGGTTGTCCATATCACCCCCCAATCGCTTCAGTGCACACTTCGATGCAATCACGTGCCCTCCAACGTCGATCTGCATCCGCTGAACCGCTTTTCAGTTTCTGACTAACAACACCTACGTCTTGTGGTGAGCTATTTGCAGCTTGACCCTGTTCATCCAGCTCTCGATCACATCACCGTTAGTGGCACGTCGTCCGCGAAAACCACGATTTTCACTTTCTTGGGCAGTCGCAGTGTCAAGACTCCATCGTACATCCCGTTCCAAAGAGTTGGACCGAGAATGGAACCTTGTGGAATGCCCGATGTGACTCGCATTGATTTCTGCCCTTCATTCGTCTCGCACAACAGCACTCTGCTCTTCAGGATCTGGCAAAGAGAGTTGGGAACACTTATTCTGTTCAGCGCTGCAGCTGGCGCTGTTATATGTATTCTTCACATCTATCGAACTCCTCCTCGATGATGCTTCTCAGCACTCTTGAGCACTGTCCGAATTGCCTCCATTGTCGATACTCCTTTGCGAAATCAGAACTGCATCTTGGGCAGTCCGTGTGCACCATCCGTGTATTTCGTCAGCCTGTTATGGACTAATTCTTTCCGAGAGTTATCTGAGTGTATCCAGCAGTCATATGGACCCGGTAGTTTCCCTGTCTTCGGCGTATATCCCTGTATTTTCAGCGTATAGCGATTTCGGTTGGCGCCGACGAGTCCATCACGCATCGGTACGTGTCCCCCAGGAATTGGCGTCTACTTCTCGGCACAGCTCTTTGTGGCAATCTGACTTGCTAAGCCTGATCTCCTGTTTTAAAGCGGCCCTAGCTTCCTGAAACGCTACCTTGCGCTCTTCTCTATCTGACTCCGATATTGCTCTCAAATCCCACCTTCTGGCTCTGATACAAGCAGCCAGTCTCATATCAAGCGTCGCGGTAGGCTGGACGCCGTTTATTGCGTGGTTCCAGTTTTCGCGGCATTGGGGCGTCACAAGCCGTCACAATCCTTCTTGTTATATCAGCCGCATCCACGTTCTCGGTCCCGCCGTTTGGACGAAGCGCCTCAACGAAGAGGTCTTTGTTGATGGCTTTCGACTTCCACTTTCACTCGCTGGTCATCCTTATTCAGCTTCATCCTTATTCATCAGAAACCGACACTAACTTTTTGTCGGAATAGATTTGCGCCGGGTTGACGCTAAATCCCTAAAACTAAAACACATTTTGTGTTTCAATCGAATGACTGGTCAAACGTGATGTCCCGAAGCTTCCGGTTCCGCCGAAGGTGTCCAAAGTAATCAATGTGGGTTTGATTAGGCATCAGTGAGCTGAAATTATAAATCCAAACAATTTGGAACACATTTTATGCAGTTTTTAGGTAACATGCCGATTTATGAGAGGGTTTCATGCATGATCACACTTTTCAACTCGGAACTTCGGAACCGGACGTCGGAATTAGATAAAATTCAATAGCAGCCTAGGGGATCTTTGTAACTTTCATTTGAGAGACTAAAAGTAAAAGTCGTAATGACAGAACATGCTTCTTAAAACCCGCTTCAAATATATTAGAATATAAAAACGGGATATTAACTTCAAGCAATAAAAATCGGACTGGGAATTTCCTTTGTAAGAGTCGGATAAATAAAACCTTCATTATAAAAACCGGAAAAAATATATCCGATGCTTACAAAGTAGTTTTTTCAGCCGACTTTTAATCCTGAACATCACGATATATGGAAGCTCCTGCCAACGATTTATTTATTTTAACCGGTTTTTATACTGGAGGTTCATCCTTGCCGAGTTTTATGGGTGAACATTTTTAAAGCGATTCTTATACTGAAGGATCTCTGTCCGATTTTTACGCTTGAAGTTTATTTTCGATTTTTATATTCTAATATTTTTAAAACGGGTTGAATAAAGCATGTACCGTGCTTGCGACTTTTATTTTCGGTCGCTCATTTGAGACTAAGTTTGATGAAATCAGCTCAGCCATCTCTGAGTAACCGATGTGCATTTTCTAGTCACATACACACACATACAAACATACCCAAACATTCGCCGAACTCGACGAACTGAGTCGAATGGTATAGGAGACGTTTTTCAGAGTGATCGTATAGCCGTGCCTTTTCTACCGAATTTTTCTTACCGGACGCTACCCCCTCCTCCTCATACCATCTTTCAATCTGGAATTCGGCCGGCTCCCTTCCGTTATTCAGAAAAGGCAAATCGATGCTTTAGTCACTTCACTTCTTTATATCCTACGAGCGCCTATTGCGAGGTATGTTTCCATCTTGTTGGAACTTCAGGCTACTAAGCGAGACTTCATTGAGTGCTGTTTCGAAGCTGTTTTCGAAGCTAGTGATCATGGAATTGCTTCAGGTTCACTGCCAGCAGTACTTAAGTTACGATCGACACAACTTCACGCCTGGACAGTCAACTGCGTCTAACTTTCTCCCAAACCGATATTCTTTACATCAACTTATCTGCCAATTTAGGTAAGATAAACCATGATATCGCAATCGTATAAATGTAGCGATTTGGATGGTAGTGGTTTACAGTGGTTTCGATCCTACCTCACAGACCAAAAGATAGCAGTTGTCATAGGAGATTACCAGGTCACAACATTCACTTCTAGGTCAGGAATACCTCAAGGAAGCCACTTGATACCGTAAATATTTCTGCTATACTTCGATGATGTACATATAGTGCTGATGACTTCACGAACTTCCTTCGCGGATGATCTTATGATTTTTCGTCTGCTTCGATCAATTGAATTTAGCGTATTTTTACTACAGCATATTCAAGCCTGTGCTGATGGGTGTAGAACGAACCGCATGTGTGTAAACTCGAAAAAGTGCTCGGTAATCTCATTTTCACGGGTTTATTTTAACTATCGTCTGGTTCGCCAGAAATAGAAATTGAACCATTTCAGAAAGAGTTTCTGGATTTTCAATTATGTTTAGACAACACCTTTCCTATGCAGTTAGTAAAGTGTCTCGTGCACAATAACGACGTTACGATAATTAAAACCACTAAGACCTCCGTTCGCGTATATATTGTAATTAAAACCGCTTTTTAAGTTTTGCGCTCTGTACATTGCCATGGAGAGATCGCGTCCTACTGCCTAGCTATGAAATCCGGTGTTAGCTAATGCAACTGGAGTCCCTGTATATTGAGCTTTGTTCATCGGTGACACTCTGCAATGTCGTGTAAATACCCCACCTATTTTGGAACAAATCAACATAAACGTGGCACCTCGAGTATTGCGCAACAAGTCAAGATGATGAATAAACGAACTGAATAAAAAAAACTACAAGGGGCAGCCCTATGGGGTTGCACGAAATGTAGACGTAGGACTATACTACTTAATGTAAAATATTTATTTTCTTAGTACTTAGTGTGTGGGAAAAACACCCAGACTGGTGAAGAAACATCAAATTTTAGACAATATAATCATATCTCATGTATAGACCAAGCTTTCTAGTTGCTCTCAAACAGATCCTAAAAGTTCAAACACCCTTGGATAACCCTAAGTTTGTAGATGTGTTTCGATGCCACAGGATTGTAAAATGGTTAATATTACGTCATGAAAATTCAATTCTTCCGTGACATTTTTTTGCCTGCAAAATGCCCTGCGTGTATGCAAAGCTCATGATTTGTTGGGATATTAGCATTGATCGGAAAAATGCTTTCCAACGCTGCGCATTGCATACATACAGGACATTTTGCAAGTCACCAGAAGCTGTTCTTTTTACCACCGCCACATGTTCAATTTACCCACTCGCTATAAACATGTCTCATTTTTGGACATGGTTAGAAATCAAGAATCATGTTTGAAAAAATGTGTTTATGACGAAGTATTTTTACCAGATATGTACAAAACATGTCTAACAAGAAAAATATAAGGTGATTGTGTTATCTCATTCACTTATTAGAAAATAATGACTTTGCTTAACGTGTTCATTTTACCGCCAGTTCCCCTACCTACCAATACATTCGCCCTAAACATTGAACCCAAACGCACAATGCAAAACGAGTCAACGCTGATGATGATGGGTAGAGCGAAAGAGACAACTAGTACCACCACGACACTATTAGCGCATTTCACCAAAATTCAACGCGGCCATTCCCGATTGAAAGGAACGGCCGCGCTTAGTCCATCTGTCATAATATCGTGATTTTGCATAGCGAAGGGCTGAATGATAACACATTTTTCCAAAAACAGCCCTGCGTTATGCAACACTTTGTGCAGGTTAATTATACCAGTTACAAGTGGGGCCAAATTCACCAAGTTCCGTAAAATTCCTTTTAAATTACAGAATTGATAAAATTGCTGGGATGAGCTAAACTAATTAATCAAATCCTGTTTTAAAAACTGTCCTTGCGTTTAAACCAAAATGGGAAGCTTATTACTACCACTACACCGCAAATAGCAAATACATGTGCTAGTTAAACCTAAAATTTACTGGCAACATTACAGCGGCATTTAGGAAGCAGTTGGAGCGGTCGCCTGTGGGACGACACAGTGTAGCGTCACTCCACAGCCAGTGTAACGGACTTCTAACTCAGCTACACTGGCTGTAAAAAACACAGCGCAGTGATCTGCTTCGCCAGCCGTTCAACAGGGAACTGAGCGTGTCTGGCCAAGTCCGTTCTTTAAATAGTCGATGATGACGTCATTCATAGAAGCGTAGCGCGCTAGGTACACCAATCTGTCGTACAGGGCTTGGGAAGCGCTATCTTCTGTGTGTTAATGCGCGATATTTTGACAAGGTTGTATATTATTTAATTTTTTAATGCTATGATATCAAAAATCTTTGGGTTTATCTGTTGGAATCTATTCTTAGAAGTATTTCGGGGTGATTTGTGCAAAAAATTGAAAATTTATCGTGAGATGGCTGAGTTATATACGTTTAAAATTGGACCACTTTTCGTTATATACCATTTTTATAGAATTTGAAGAGTGCACCCCCATATCGAAAACAAAGACGTAGTCCTACGTCAAAAGTCAAGATGACATTTGTCGATTCTGTAACTATGAGCCCAAGAGCTCGGAACATATTCTATGCCATTGTGCAGTACTATTTCTTCGAAAGGAGCGATGCTTCGGAAGGCATCTTATGACGCCTCGCGAGGTATGGCATACCTCTTCCTAACGGATCCATAGCTACATTAATAATGTGGGACGACACATATGGACAAACAAACAACTCGATTCAATCTACATTGGATTCGGGCAATTTGTAACATGTAGAGCAAACAGGTACAGCCACAAAAGATAACCACCAGCGTCAAAGTTTCTCCTAACAAAAAAGTGCGCAAGTTCCGATTACCAATCCAAGTCACTAATTATAGTATGCATGAAGCCATAACCGTTCTAAAAAGAATTTTTACCCAAGTCGGCTCATTTTTCAATTTCAACCTGTGTTGACAAGCCCTGCGCCTATCATTTTACAGATTTTGAATGGATCTGTAGGCGCTTTTCTTCACTTTCACTGTTCATTCTTCACTCTTAACTCGTAACTCGTAACACGTAACTCTTAACTCTTAACTCTTCACTCTTCACTCTTCCCATTTCCCTCTTCCCTCTTCCCTCTTCACTCTTCACTCTTCACTCTTCACTCTTCACTCTTCACTCTTCACTCTTCACTCTTCACTCTTCACTCTTCACTCTTCACTCTTCACTCTTCACTCTTCACCCTTCACCCTTCACTCTTCACCCTTCACCCTTCACTCTTCACCATTCACTCTTCACTTTTGACTCTTCACTCTTCACTCTTCACTCTGCACTCTTCACTCTTCACTCTTCACTCTTCACTCTTCACTCTTCACTCTTCACTCTTCACCCTTCACCCTTCACTCTTCACTCTTCACTCTTCACTCTTCACTCTTCACTCTTCACTCTTCACTCTTCACTCTTCACTCTTCACTCTTCACTCTTCACTCTTCACTCTTCACTCTTCACTCTTCACTCTTCACTCTTCACTCTTCACTCTTCACTCTTCACTCTTCACTCTTCACTCTTCACTCTTCACTCTTCACTCTTCACTCTTCACTCTTCACTCTTCACTCTTCACTCTTCACTCTTCACTCTTCACTCTTCACTCTTCACTCTTCACTCTTCACTCTTCACTCTTCATCCCTTACTCATATTTAAGCTGACCAATAGACCAATTTCTCGTCAAAAAATTTTATATGATAGGATGCTTCCTTTTTATCCCCAATTCGTTACTGCCTATTGCCCCGATGATTTGGTACCTCTTACTATTGAAAAAATCAAAAATAGTGCAAGCTGCTCATTTAACCCCATATTCTGAATACCTATCTTGCCTTGTTTCCCCATATTTTTACACCATTTGGATGAACTTCCTGTGGGGAATACTAAAAGGATGCCAGATCTGCATATATATTAGTAAATCTGCAGATTTTGCATTTTCACTGCAGATCTTTTGCAGATTACAAATATTTAGCAGAACAAAGCCTATGCCAGCCAATTTATACACCAGCCTTCAACATTTTTGATCATTTAAATTATATACACACTACATTTCTACGTCGCATTTATTGAAGATTTTTATAGCATTCGGCAGACTTTTATATTTTTACTGCAGGCTATTGTTTAAATAGACCTGGCATCACTGATGCTGAAATGATTCATTCATACACTCAAAAAATAAAAAACGTAGCTTTTACGTGAAAACTTACATAGATCTCATCCACCGCACTTTTCACGTAAATTATATGGAATGGTCCGGTATATGAGAGTCAGGTTCATTATCTGATGCATCATTTAAACTAGGGTTACCAACCGTCCTTATTTTAAAGGACATGTCCTTATTTTCGAGGTTTTTGGAAAGCGTCCTTATTTTACTTCAAATGTCCTTAATTTTAGTCTTAAACCTTGGCATATACAGGGTGGTTCAACATGAAGTTTTTTAACAGGCATTTTCCAGTAGTTAACGGGTACTAACTGCAATCTGTCATGCTATTGTAGTTTAGTATTGTTTGCCATTTCATAATGGAACGACTTACACTGGCTCACCATCTTCAAATTATTCAACTATATTTCGAAAATCAGCAATCTATGGGAAATGTGTTCAGTGCACTCCGACCATAATATGGTCGACATAATCGGCCAACTGACTCAACTATTCACCATACACCCAAAAAGTAAGCGTTGTAGTTCCCGTTATTGGATGATTAGCGAACAAATCGACCACATCCAGCACGCAGTGAAGAAAACATAGCGGCGGTAACATCCCCAAGCATTGGAAACCAACATTACTCGAGTAATTAGCCAGATACCACTTGAAATACTCGAATCTGTCATCAAAATTTTTGGACCAGTCGAATGGACTACCTGAAGCTCCAACATGGTCAACATTTAAAAGAAATTGTTTTCAAACAATAAATGGCAAAAAATGTTCTTTTGATTGACAAATAAACAATTCGCGATTTACTACATTTTTCAATTTTTTTGCTAGATTAAAAAAAACGTCATGACGAATCACCCTGTATTAAATTATTCAGATCAACTTTATTCCAAAAGAATCAACTTCTTCCAGCGTTTTTTTTGGCAATACATGCTCACTGCGATTCATGGCAACCAAAATTTGTTTTACTCAGAAGTAACCAAAATTTGTTGGATAGCTCAATATGAGGTTTGGCCAAAGTTCGGTATTGGCACTACACTATTCTAATTTGTCTCGATTGAGATACTACGTCCCAGTTCAACCGCCAGAATTTCGACTATTTTTTTCAGAATTCTGGATCAAGTGACATAACTGGCAAAACATTTGGCAGGGATGTCCTTAATTTGCTCTCAGTCTATTTGGTAACCCTATTTAAACATTATGTGATTTTTATACAATTTTCAAATGAAATTCACGTAAAAATAACATGAAGCCAAACGTAACAACTACATGACCGCAAACGTAACATTTACATGAAACCAAATGTATTAAATACATGAGACCGTACATACATTGTATGTGTATTATTTATTATCATTACCACTTTAATTTGGGTATTTCCAATTATTTTGTTCGCAAATATATTTTCCTAGTTTTTCCTTTTATTGAAATATTCAAATGAAGTATCATAATTGTAAATACAATAATTTTGTCATAGTATGTGCCTGAAGGTATTTTTTGCTTGCACTTCTGTTATATAATGACAATCGTCCACCGATCGTATCATATTTCTCCTCGACCTTTAGATTTTCGGTCCAGTAAGACAATACCCCTCGCCGGACAGCGCGATGGTTTGATCAAGAACGTCTATTGTCGCTACCTTAGTTTTCTTCCTATTTGGATGCTATAATGCTGTTCCATTTCTAAATAGCAACGAAATAACATGTAGTTTTCAAAACGGCCGATAAATCAGTTGACAAAATACATTTCTCTGAAATAAAAGAAAACATTCTTTTAGAACACCATTCAATTATATTACAAGTAACACTTACAACGGAAATTCTAACGAACGAATTTGGGATAACAGCAAACAATACCCAGCCATTTTGTCCTATACATTTTTTTCATATAGGTATTTCACGTAAACTGTATTTTAACGATAAATGTTTCATCACTTAAATATTATGTGTCAAACACATAGCTTCTATCGGGTTACCATATGATGTTCATAGGAATCACATAATGTTTGTAAGAATTTGGAACGTAGGCATTTACAGGATCAATCACATAACATCAAAGTGATTTATTTTTTGAGTGTATACCTGTCAATAATATAGAGCATTGTATGAAAATGTATAACCTCACTTTTCTGACAGTTCGGTGTGCTTGTTTACCTAAGACTTGTTTACACGGACTTTTAAAATTTACATTACTTGAATACTTTCGATGCTCTTTGAAAGAATATCAACTCAAGAGGGATTAGGATTGGAACAAGGGTAACCTGGTTCATACATTGACCAATCGGCGCTGGATGTAAAACCCGGTGGCATATGCTGAATCGTAAGATCAAGCATTGGGCTATAAAACGATTGCTTTCTGGATGATGGATAAGGATTTGTACACATTTGTTTGTTTGCTCGTGGGTTAATTCCTAACACGATGATCCGATTGATTATTCATTTTTAGATGGTGAAGTTTACCTGAACTTTATAGGTAACGAATTCGGTCGATGATAAGTTGTTGAAATGATTTTGATCGTTCAATGCCCATATCGAAGAACGTTTCCATTGGTCAGAATGCCTACCAGCGTATGATAGCTGCAAACATGAGGACAACAAGGTTATCGCTTTCGAATGGAACAATTATTTATTATTCGTGTTCAAGTTCCATTACAGCAAAAGTTTCGTCGATTATCGCATTGTCGTGGATTTAGCCGGCAAATGCAAAATAGCGCTCGGCACTGACAATAAGGAGTAAGAAGGATTTGATTGGAGTGATAATAATAATGCAGAGCATTATACATTCTGGTAGAATATCAGAGAGGAGAAATTATATGTAAATTTATATTATATCCCGAGTAGCCATCATTTTGGCACCGCAATAAAGCTATCTGCTGTATTGTTCAAATTGGCACCAAATAACTAGGCAGCGAATGATAAATTTCATAGTCAATTTATTTACTTTTTCGGAAGGATAAGTAATTAGTATGTCGTGAATATATGTGTCGCCGGTGCCGTGTGTTATGGTATTACCGAACGGAACCGTTGGTCAGAAGACCGTCCTTGTCGTACTGGTCATAGATGCGAGGTTTTTTCTCATCTGATAGCACTTGACATGCTTCGGAGATCTGTCTTAATGCTCTCTACTTAGCGCAGGATACGCGAAACCGCTGCTAGCTTTCGAAAGAAAATTCCTAGCTGCTGCTACTCTATCAGTCTCTCTCTCTCTCTCTCGACTGAGGACTACAATTTCGGTCGACTAAATTGTGCTATGAAAATTGTACTTCCTGGAATTTCACCTAACGAGATCAATTCATTGTGAGGAATTTCGCTGCGTTCCAATATTGCTTGCCTCTGTAGGTGATGATGTGTGTGGATTCACTTCGGCAGCCAGCTCTTATGTTTTGGGTAATTTTGCTATCTTATTCTGCTGAATAAATCATCTTCCTAAAGCCTCTACGTTATACTACGGTCACTTTAAAAACGCCCTGCTATTTAATCTTGTAGCTCTCGGCAAGTCAGTAGGTTTGTTCCAGTACACGGAAGTCACTCCGGAATAAAGAGGAGCAAAAATATTTGCTCCTTTTTACTCCGGTTTGCTACCAGAAAAAGAAAAAAGAGAAGAAGAGAGTACAGGAACGATTTTCTCCGGTTCCAGTTTCTCCTGGTACTGGAACAGACCTAGTCCTGGCACTCTTTTCGACTATTCCTGGCACTATACCGCTGGCGTCGCACTTATGACGGTGATCAAGCTTGGCGAGAGTGGCAGTGGTTTCGTCGGAATTGTTCACTCGACAAGCAGTAAGTGCAAGGACTCTGCTACTTATGCCTGAGCCCCTCATTGAAACCTTCGTCCTGCCGGAGTGTTGGCTTCGTCCGATACCGGAGCGTATTGCTGAACCGAAGCAGTTTGCTACTGGCGCTGCTTCCTTCGAATCGGAATCGCTGAATATTCCCGTTAGCCGAATGTGTCCAACGTGGCCGAAGGCAAACCGATTGCAGCAACACCACCAGCCGTAGCTGACCTTTTAGCCTTTAATCCAAAAGAAGTTTTGGTCGAATTCATTATAATTCTTTGTAAAATTTAATACTGTTTTATTTAGTTTGATTGCGCATATTGTTTACATGAGACACTACCCTTAATTCGTTGAGTAAGTATTTCACTGCCTTTATAATCCTTTTGGAATCAGTTACAACAATCCATTATAATCATTTTATGATAAGTGTATTGCTAGTTAGGACTTTTATATCAGCCGGGCTCTTTTATAATTTGTTATAAAATCATTATCTAAATTCTTCATAATCCATTGTTACGTTATGTTTATGCACATGGCCAGATAGATAGTTTTTAACTGGGACGTGACGTGTGGATACGAAAAAACCTAATGTCAATTGCAGCCAGGGGGAGCTGTCAAATGCAGCCAAAGGGAACCGTCAAATGCAGTCAGGGGGAACTGTCAAATGCAGCCAGTCCATTTAAAATATGTGAGGAAGAAAGAGTGGCTATGCAAAACAAGAGATCAAATGAACAGAAAAAAAACATATCCAGGTTTTGTCCCAGGATTTTAATAGAGAACATGAAAATTCGATTTGTTTGCATTTGGCAGTGGGCCTTTTTCAAATGTTTGGCTAGAAATTCCTTACTTCTACAATGAGTCATGTACATGAAAAGTAAAAATGTTAAATTTAACGGAACAATGTATGATGCCGACATCAAATAAAAAATTACAGCTGAGCGACCTTGTTTGGAAAGTGTTAACATTTGGCAGCGAACCAAACCAAGTTTCTCATACTATGATCGAATCAACAAAAATTCCAAGACCATGTAAACAATCTCTCTGAACTGTCAAAAAAGTGAGGTTAAACATTATCATGCAATGTTCTCCACCGAGAGGTTCACTTTAGTTTGTTTACATAACCAATGAACTTTGTACCGCGACTCACCACTTCATTTGCCGCGTTGCCAGGAACTCAAGCAAAAATATACAAAACAGTGTTGCCTAAACACACATTTTGAGTCCCACCATTCTTGCAAAGGTGAAAAAAATACTCAACATTCTTGCATTTTTCAAATTTAAAAAAATCATTAAAAAATCCAAATAATCTCATTTCAACGGCAATATTCTTAAAAATGTGTAGTCTTTTGAATACAAATAAGAAAAAAGGGGGTTAGGTCGGACGAGAAAGGTCTATTCTGATGAAAAAATCCGTACATCATTCAGCGACTAAGCGTAATTGTTCACCACGCCCATACGCACTGTTCGCATAGTGTAGGGATTTTTTCGTCAGCGTTGGTCAGCTTACTCATACATATTTCTTCACTTTTCACTCACCACTCTTTAGTGTTCATCCATCTTTATTTTTCACTACTCACATATCACTCTTCTTTGATGACTCTTATCTTTTCGCAATTTATTCCTCCCCCCCTCGATTTCCGCGTTTTATGCTTGAGTACTCAGTTTTTACGTTTTACTCTGTTAGTGCTGAAAAGTAATAATTGTCTTGTTCGAAGAGCTGCAAAGTTGTTTATATTTTAACTTATTTTTCATGCGTATCACAATTCGAGTTTTCCGGTCGGAAAAAATGATGTGGTCATTCCAGTTAAATTATTTTTGTACACATAGTTGCTGGTATAATACGGAACAACTAGGGAAAATTTCAGATTGATCGAGTAATTAATTCCTGAGATATCGTGATCGCCGCGAATGAACTTTTCAACAAAATACAACTCCGAGATAATCGAGTTTTACTGTCGGTGCAGCGAGTCAACGGCCCAACGTATCAAACACTACGCACCGCCTACTAGTGGTTAATGGGTAGCGGTCTATGAATAGCTATAACTCAATAGTATTACTATCTTAATGAAATTTTGAGAAAATTTTCCTCAGCGTATTTAATTTCAGAATATCTGATTTATAAAAATTCGATTTTTTCATCTTGACAAAAATGTGTAGCCCCTCAAGGGAAAATTGAATAAAACAACATAAACACCGGTTTAATCACTCTAACTGCTCTAAGCGTATTCTGCAATAGTATAGGAACAATATTAACTAATTGATAATGCCTGTTCTGCGTTATTATTTGAGTAATAGGAGTTGTTCTTATCACCTACTATACATATATAGTAGGTTGGGCAATAGTGGGTTAAAAGTCAGCTACTATTCGAATCAGTTGCTTCAAAACGGTCGACTTTTCCGATATTCTCGCTTGAACTAATTCCTCAAAATCAGTTAGATTGTGTTAGATTTCAGTTAGATCGTGCATTTGATTGCGACTCCACTGAAAGCCTTAAAACAAGAAACATAAAACGAGTAACCCAGCGTAGCATCATAAATACGTTATTGCAAGTACTTCCACTGCACTGAAATATCACCCCGCACTCCCACGCTCATCTCATTATCAAATTTAGTCTATACCCACAGCTGCACAAAGTTATCCTCGGGTTATAACATCGCAATAGCAACGCCCGGGCGCTGCCGGGAGATCAAAACAGTAGAAAACAAGTGTTTCGAATCAAATTTTATTTTACCAGTAGGTAGTCGTACCCCCCTCGCAGACAGGCTCACCACTTTCGGGGCTGAACTGTGTCCAGATCTCACTCCAGTGCACCGTAATCTTATTTGATCCGGAAAAGAAGCTGCTTCTTGTTCTTTCTCTTCTCTAGCCCGAAAAAGGACCCCCGCAATTCGAAAAGGGCAGGCTGTTTGCGAGGTGGGTGGGTATTGCTCTTGTCGTATTACACGCTTCAACGCTACGCTTATAGGCGTCACTGGTGTCGGCATTAGCTGTCGACAACCACCACTGCCGGGATGAAAGGAAACCTACGGCCGCGCACAAGAACCGGATGCAAAAAACAGAGTTAAAAAGAAAAGTGGCAGAGAAGATGATATTTCTTATTTCCATCAGTGCTTTTTTGTTATCCAGTAATTTTCATTCAAATTGTAGAATGCTCTTGTGACAAAAGTTTTCCGCTGAACCGATGTACGGTAGTTGCCTCGAGAGATACCGTACACGTTCATTTTCAAGAGGGGTTTAATTCGAATCCAGATGCACGGTTTATTTTATAGCATTGTTTCTAGCTGTTGGTTTCGGAATGTTTCTGTACAGTAGTTTGTTTGAATGTTTTGAAATTCTTAGTAACAAAGTTTCTTTATGATTCTTCCGCTGTTTTTGAAAAGTGATTTCACACGGTTGACGCTTGCAAAATGCCAACGCACATATTTTTCCTGTTAGATTCACTTCAATTACATTTACAATGACATTTGAATAAGCAAGGGACGGACGACGATCATACGATGAATAGTTGAAATGAACTTGGAACGTATATAATAATGAAACTAGGAGCATAATGTAAACCTAGATGGCAGTTTTGGATAGAGAACTATGGTCCCAACGCCATAATTAGGAGGACGAAACATTTTGTGCCCAAACTATTGTCCATAGATATATGATGTTTTCGAAATATCTTATATTTTGTGTTTTTTTGTGTTAGTGGCTGATTCTTTCGAATAGGATGTTTCAAGTACATGTCAACTTTTTAGATATGTAAAAAATCTACGCAACCCGAATAGAATTTTACAACATCATTCACCCTACTACCACTCATAAAACAATAAATGTCATTGTTGCGGCGCAGCCTCATTTATCGACCATCCCTTCAGCTTGTCATCATCCACCATCATCGAACGAAGTGGACAGGCATCTGTGAGTACAATCTCACTAAGGATGGTGAGATAAACTTATGAGACGTGAGACACGACAGCATACATCGTGTTGCCAGTCGTGCTGAGAATAATTTTGATTTATAGAAAAGATTTTATATGTTGAACTAAAAATCACGAGTTAGTCGTAGTCTTACCACCGCTCTAGGCGGTTGGTCTTCAACCCTTCTTGGGCTTAGTAGATTGTTACCCGTCTTGGGCTTAGTAGAAAGTCACCCGTCTAGGGCTTAGTTGAATGTTTTACCCGTTACTAGGCTTAATGTGAATAAATGTATTGATCGTCGAAATAAGTGTTTTTCTTCCCTGGAGTGGTTCCTGAAATTTATTGCCAATGAAAGTAGTCGGCCTCTACGCTCGATTAAAACCGAACCTAGAGAACACAACGTAGGGCAGGTGCCTGACGAAACATAATGGTGCCGTGACCAGGATCGGCAGGCCGCATTGAGCACTCCGAGCAACGCAAGGCATCTGCGGACTTCGACTTTCAAGAGGAAACGCAACTGAAAATTTATAAGGCTTTTACGTACAGTTTAAAAATGGCACCCGCGCCATCGTTCGTTCCACGACAGATCATAAAAATGGCTCACACGCCGACGGACAGTGCTCGCACAGCTTCTGTTGGAGATAAAGTCATCTGGCTCGTTATAGCAGTCTCGGTCCGCTTTCACCGTAAGCTTAGTCCCTAAACATATCTACGGATCAGTGAGTTCCGTAATGTACTGAATCATCTATCGTACGTCAAATCTTTCCGTCACCGGACATCATCCTCGCAAAATCCAATAGTTAGCCGAATTTTCATCATTTGGTCAATGAATTTGAGAATGCCATGGTACGTAACTCATTAGTACCTACCTGTTATCAGAAAGACATACTGCATCATTATCAATGGATTGTGAACATGAGCGACTTCTTGCTCCGTATCTGATCAATTCCAAAATGTTGATATTTCTTTATTGCTATACCGGACTGCACACTGCGATCTAACATTTCGGAATACAACCTAGTCATCAATTCAGCAATTAACCATCGATAACAATTTGACAATAATCCATCGCAAATCAAAACACCACAGTACACAAACAGTAGCAATGATGAGCGCCGTCCACAAATTCTGTGCCATCATAAAGATACTTTAAAAAAAATTTAAATTGTATTTGGAAATACATTCAGGTATAAGTGATACAGTAGAAAACTGTTAGTTTTGGTGGGGAGGATGTTGCGGCGCAGCCTCATTTATCGACCATCCCTTCAGCTTGTCATCATCCACCATCATCGAACGAAGTGGACAGGCATCTGTGAGTACAATCTCACTAAGGATGGTGAGATAAACTTATGAGACGTGAGACACGACAGCATACATCGTGTTGCCAGTCGTGCTGAGAATAATTTTGATTTATAGAAAAGATTTTATATGTTGAACTAAAAATCACGAGTTAGTCGTAGTCTTACCACCGCTCTAGGCGGTTGGTCTTCAACCCTTCTTGGGCTTAGTAGATTGTTACCCGTCTTGGGCTTAGTAGAAAGTCACCCGTCTAGGGCTTAGTTGAATGTTTTACCCGTTACTAGGCTTAATGTGAATAAATGTATTGATCGTCGAAATAAGTGTTTTTCTTCCCTGGAGTGGTTCCTGAAATTTATTGCCAATGAAAGTAGTCGGCCTCTACGCTCGATTAAAACCGAACCTAGAGAACACAACGTAGGGCAGGTGCCTGACGAAACAGTCATGATTACATTTTCAATAAAAATGTATATAAGAATCAATTTTACTGTTCAGCTACAAACTTATACAGTAAATTCACATTGAATTTTACTGTTTGTGAGAAAAAAAAAATGCATGGAAAAAATCGACCCTTTTCATGACCAATGTGACTAGAAGTATATTTATTCACAGAAAATTAATAGTTGTAATTTCAAGCATGTCCATGCATCAAAAGCAGTTTTCATGTCCAGTATTACTTTCAATGGTCATTTGCGTTTCCAACCAATTAAATATTTATCCTGAAAATTTCGTAGTATTGGTTTGTAAAGGACTCATTTATCCATATTTCCTGAACGAGAATTCCGAACGAAACAATATGCAAGCTATAAGGAAGACTGGAAAAGACTGCATTATAATTAACTGAATGCACGGCTTTTGCGCTATCGACATAGCCCGGACACTTTGCACTACCCACTTCAATGAAAATGAAAACTTTGAAATATCTACCTGTCTCATTCTCTCTCTGTCGCTCTGTTTAACGGGCTTGAAAGCACATGTGCCTTGTCTCACTTCACTATTTCACATTGCACATATTTACGTATTCTGTACAAAAATCTTTTTTCGGGAATATGTGAAAAAAGATAACAAATTGAACATTCCAGGCTCCTGATGACTAATTAAGGTCCATCAATAAAGTAGAAACACCAGATAATCTTAAACGAAGCCGTCAAGAAAAAAAGAAGGAAAACAAAAAGGTGAAAACAAAAAAGGACGAATTTCGCGCCAACTCGAACAAATGTTGGCAGCACCCTCTCAGATTTCAATCAAACCTTCTGTACATGAGAACTTTGTCACAAAAAGCCACTTTGCATATTTTGTTTTTCCAAAAATGATCTAGACTGTCTTTTGAAAAGGGTCAAACTTTGTTTTACCGATTTGTTTGAAATGACTAAGTCCAAAAATGACAAATCCTATACAAAATGTTGTAGGAGTGATTTTCACAAAATTAGTAACATTTTTTTCTCAAGTTTGCAAAAATGTGTTTTTTTTTCACGCTGAAACCCTTACCCCCTATACAGTTTCTGCACAGGATTTTCCGAAGTGTAGCGTCTTCGTACAGAACTGGCACGTAGGAATCTGCCCCAGTGTTGTTTGATTGTGTGGAACACTATCTTTTGATAACGCTGAGATGGTTATGTATGATGGAATTGCATGTATCTTTTAGTCACGCTATGCAAAGTACGCGGAGCCAAATCATGTACACGAATTTCTTCGGCCGTGTGTTGAATGTTGTTCCGCAAAACAAACAATCCAAAGGAAGCTTGGTTATTGTTCTTGAACATAATCAGCAGGCAATGTTTGATATGATACATTTGTAGCGTTTTAACTTCTGCCAGATTGAGTTCCATCTGCACTTTTAGTAACTGGTCCACTTCCCGAATGGATGGTCTTAGGGTACATTTCGAAAAACCAACAGCAATAAATTACGACCGCAGCGGACCTGCTTTTTATTCGGCACCATACTCATCACTAAATCGCACAGTAGCTATAGGCTATTCTGCAAAACTCCCAAGTGCGAAAAATTTTGGACAAGATCAATTTCTTTGTGTAGATGCTATTGTTATACGCACTGCTTGTGAAGCAGACAACGACTGATGAAGAGGGACGGTGCCTAAGACGAACACCTTAAGAACGTTTGGTGTAGTGGGCAAAAAGAATCGACTACGTTTTTATCCGCTTAATTGTTAGTATTGAACCTTTAGAAAAGTCTCCCGCAATCTCGGTGGCCACGCTGAACTTCTTTTGTTTTAAACAGCCATGTATTCTTCGCTCATATTTGCTATAACACACACAGATTTCAATCTATTGGGAACAATTTTCGAAAAACTGATAGCAATAAAAATACAGTGTAAACAATACACACTAAACTACTTCTACCCAAACTTTCAAGAGAAAATACCTAATGAATCATTTTCTACAGCGTTTTTTTCCGTGATGCAATTTGATGTGGGACACCCTTTAATAGCTTTTTTCTCGAAACAACGTTTTCCAAATTGGCAAACACGATAACTCAAAAACTAATCAACGAATTGACTTGATTTTTTATGAGAATGCACAGTATGTGCAGTTTGTCGATGAACCACAGAAAACTGAATAAAAAAAGTTCCTCCTTATTTTTTTATGACCAGTGAGCGAATGTTTCAGTAAAATAAGAGATTTTTCGGTTTTCATGAAGCCATTATCCGAAACTCGCTTTTTTCTATTTTTTTGTGGTTCATCGACTAACTACAAGTCTAAGCTGCACAAAACTTTTTTTGTTTTCCTGTATCGGGCAATTTTATCGAGAGTTATCGAGTTCGTCGCGGCGCTCCTCGACGTGGAAATGGTTGGACGTCCATTCTTGGAACGCTCCTTTGTATGGCTCTGCGTGATTGAAAATAACTAATAATAAGGTATTAATAAATCTTAACACGAGTATTTTTTAGTTGCTTATATTTATTAAAAGCTTTCAAATGTATACATTACAATTTTATTATGCATGACTTGACAACTATATACAAGAAAAGAAATCATTATTCGACTTCTAAAATTTTGCAAAAGAAAAAACAGCTACGGTAATATTGAATTGGAAAAAGGTGCGAAGTCCCAAAAAGTCGATTTTATTAAAAAAAAATTTCGAGATAACATAAGATCTCGACGTTTCATGCATTTTAAAGATGTTTGGCATCAAAAATACGAATTCAATTTCATCGGAGTATCGGTTTGAATCGCAATTTGCTATGTAATCGCACGCCACAACCCGTAACTCCGGAACCGGAAGTCGACTCGAGATGAAATTTTATAGCCGTTTACGAGGGCGATACAGCTTTTATTTGAGACTATTTTTGGTTGAATCGGTCTAGCCATCTCCGAGAAAACGATGTGACTGTTACTCTGAATTTAGATACTTCCGCCGGGGCTTCCGGAACCGATGATGGTGGCCAATGTGGCCAAAGAGACTTTGAATGGCTGATAGTGACCTAATATTATAAATTGAAGTAGTTGTGGTTACATTTTGGAAAAAATGTTACCTTTATACCTTTATTGAAGAATTTATTAAAATCGACATTTTCTGCGTGATCGTGCTCATCACCCTGTAATTCCGGAACCGGAAGTCGAATCCATTAGAAATTCAATAGCAGCCTATGGGAACGTTGAATCTTTCATTTGAGACTAAGTTTGTCAAAATCGGTTCATCCATTTCTGAGAAAATAAGTGACATTTTTGGTTACATACTGAATCGAATGGTATATGTTACTCGGCGCTCCGGGCCTCCGTTATAAAGTCGGTTTTCAGAGCAATTGCAATACCTTTCTACTGAGAAAGGCAAAAATGTGTCTGTCTGTGTGAATGATTATGTAAAGTTTCTGTAATTTTCGCCAGTCAGGTGTTTAATACCCAGTACCTCATGCCCACTTAGAAATATTGCCCGAGATTAACACTCGGAATACCAAGGGGGTAAAAAGTTACGCGGACTACCAAGGGGGTCTAAAAAAATGGGAACGCTTACTTTGACCGGTCATATCTCAGCCGTTACATAATCGATTTTAAATCTGTCTTCACCAATAGAAAGATATGTCTTTTGTGAGTACGTCAAATTTAAAAATAGAAGAATAGAGTTGTCTACCGTAAGTTACAGTAAAAAGAGTATAACAAAGTCAGTGAGAAAAAAAATGGGAACGCTTCTTTGACTTGCCATATCTTAGCTGTTTGCTCACTAATTTTAATTCTTTCTTCACCATTGGATAGGTAAATCTTTTATAAAAACAGTGAACAAAGAATGATGGAAAACAAATTTGTGTATCTGAAGTAATTGTAAAAACAGTAATTGAGAGTCAGTACAGACGAAATGACTTTTTCTGTTCAAACAATCGTATCACGACCAATTTCAATTTTCCTTACACCAATGCAATCCTTAGAGCTTCTAGACTTGTAATATATGCAATAAATAGTAGATTTTCAAAAATTACTATACTTTTTCGAATTTTTAGGAGATAAGATTTTTACAACGTACGTAGCATACAGTTGATTGAAATTCTTTGCGACTTGTTAGATTTACGGTTTGAAAATTATCTGTTTACTCAATAGTTCTACATATTATACATGGATATTATTATATTAAAATGTTTGCACGAACGTGGAGAAACACATTATTGTATGTAAGTTACTAAATAATAGAGTGTGTTAGGACGATTCAGTAAATACGAAGAAGTTCAGAATTTTAAAATATTCGTCATATAACTTTAAATTTGAAGTGATGACCTATACATTTTAATACACCAGTCGATTGTAATTGATGGCGGCTACAATTTCTGAAAAAACACATTTTTATATTTTCTCAAAAAATAGCCAAAAGTACGCAGAAGTACAGAAATTCCATTTAGTTGGCAAATAACGTCGAGTTCAAAGTGATGGCCTATACCTTTTTATATACCAATCGATTATAATTGATTTTGGCTACAATTTCTGGAAGAACGATTTTTATATTTTCTCAAAAATAGACAAAAGTACGTAGAACTACAGTAATTTCATTTAGTTGACAAATAACTTCAAGTATTCAAAGCTATCACCTATGCAATTTATACACCAATCGATTGTAATTGATTTTGGCTACGATTTCTGAAAGAACATATTTTCATATTTTCTAAAAAAATAGCCAAAATTACGTATAATTACAGAAATTTCATTTAGTGGGTAAATAACGTCGAATTTTAAGGTATGATTTATACTTTTTTATACACCAATCGATTGTAATTAATGGTGGCTACAATTTCTGAAAGAACACATTTTTATATTTTCTCAAAAAATAGACAAAATATGTAGAAGTACGGAAATTTGATTTAGTTGGCAAGTAAGGTCAAATTCAAAGTGATGACTACACTTTTATATATACCAATCGATTGTAATTGATTTCGGCTACAATTGTTGCAAGATAAACTTTTTTATATTTTCTTAAAAAACGACAAAAATACGTAGAAGTACAGAAATTTCGTTTGATTGACAAATAACTGCAAATTAAATGATCTACACTATTTATACACCAATCTATTGTAATTGATGGCGGCTACAATTTCTGATAGAACAATTGTTTATATTTTCTCAAAAATTAGTCAAAAATACGTAGAAGTACGGAAATTTGTAGTTATGTGCCAATCAGATGAAATTTCTGTACTTCTACGTATTTTTGTCGTTTTTTTGGGAAAATATGAAAAGTTTATCTTGCAACAATTGTATTAAATTACAATTACAATCGATTGGTATATATATATATATATATATATATATATATATATATATATATATATATATATATATATATATATATATATATATATATATATATATATATATATATATATATATATATATATATATATATATATATATATATATATATATATATATATATATATATATATATATATATATATATATATATATATATATATATATATATATATATATATATATATATATATATATATATATATATATATATATATATATATATATATATATATATATATATATATATATATATATATATATATATATATATATATATATATATATATATATATATATATATATATATATATAGGGGAGACTGAGGAGACTTGATCCCCTTTTTTATTTTTCAATCCTACTCCGTGGAATGATACAAAAACTATGTATTTTTTGTAATTTTATATTGTTTCTAGGGTTGACTGATAATCATAAAAAATTACATGGAAATATTATACTGGACATGAGCTATGAGCATTTTTGGAAAACAACAAAAAACTGGAAAATTCTTTGATTAGTGGAGACTCGATCCCTAATTTGGGGACACTTGATTATTTTTTGAAAACGTGTTTAAAAGAGCATGTAGGGTAGCAAGCCTATTTTTACCCTTTTTCTATTATCATCCTACCCATCTGAAGCCTTTGGTTAGAGCAGCTTCTGCCATCTTTGTTTAACGCATTGGCTCAAATGGTGTTGCGATAGTTGGGGTACTCGATTAGAGTTTTTGCTGCGCTCAAACAGAAGATATTCACCATTCTCAAGACAATTTTGTTATTATATTGGCTCTTAATAAGAGGCGAATGACCTTAAGGCTAAAACCTCTATAATCGAAATAAAAATGGCTCCTAATAACAAAGCAAAGAAGCTGAAATAATAAAATTAATAATGAAATAATGTGGTATTCTCCCTAATAGGACATAAATAGGTACCTAACCCCATTCAATGTTATAAATGTATTGTGGTATTGATTAAATTGTTGTGATTACATATTACTATTTTTGTTACTACATATTACGCATCTCTCACAAGATTTTTTTTTACGAATTCTGTGCAAATCTCTGTGCAATGTCGTTATTATGGTTGAGGAACGTCAAATATGGGATGCATGGTTGCTACGTATACTGTAGTAAACAATTACAGTTAAGTTTCTGTACGATGAAGCGTTCATTTTTGACAGTATTTTTTGTTATTTTATGGCAACAATGACTCCAATTGTTCTGGTGTGAATTTGGTTATTTTCAGTGGTGTGTATGAAGCATGGCGAAGGGGATCAAATCTCCACAAATTTGAAGGGATCAAGTGAACCCATAGCATCTATTTCAGCAAATTTTAGCACAAGTGTAGCTGAACAAAAAAATCAGCTCAACTATAACGTATTCATATAATTGACATTCTCCTGTAATTCTGTATGCAAAAATATAGTATGTAGTGGGTTACTTTATCAATTGTATAAAAGTTTGAAAATTTAGAAAATAAATCTTCTTCAGTTCTTCCGAGATTTTTTTCTTTGAATCGGTAAAAATTCAGTAACACATGTCCTATTTATTTTTTTCTGTTAAAGAAACATATGTTTAGATAAAACTGCGCAACTTTCTAGTATATTCGATTAATGTATTCTGATCCGCCTTTGTGTTACAATGATGGGATCAAGTCTCCCCGGGGATCAAGTCTCCTCAGTCTCCCCTATATATAAAAGTGTAGGCCATAACTTTGAATTTGACCTTATTTGCCAACTACATCAAATTTCCGTACTTCTACGTATTTTGTCTATTTTTTGAGAAAATATAAAAATGTGTTCTTTCAAAAATTGTAGCCGCCATCAATTACAATCGATTGGTGTATAAAAAAGTATAAATCATCCCTTAGAATTCGTCGTTATTTGCCCACTAAATGAAATTTCTTTACTTGTACGTATTTTTGGCTATTTTTTGAGAATATATAAAAATTTGTTCTTTAAGAAATTGTAGCCAAAATCAATTACAATCGATTGGTGTATAAATGGAATAGGTGATAGCTTTGAATACTTGAAGCTATTTGTCAACTAAATGAAATTACTGTAGTTCTACGTACTTTTGTCTATTTTTTGAGAAAATATAAAAATTGTTCTTCCAGAAATTGTAACCAAAATCAATTATAATCGATTGGTATATAAAAAGGTATAGGCCATGGCTTTGAATTCGACGTTTTATGCCAACTAAATGAAATTTCTGTACTTCTGCGTACTTTTGGCTATTTTTTGAGAAAATATAAAAATGTTTTTTTTTTCAGAAATTGTAGCCGCCATCAATTACAATCGACTGGTGTATTAAAATGTATAGGTCATCGCTTCAAATTTAAAGTTATATGACGAATATTTTAAAATTCTGAACTTCTTCGTATTTACTGAATCGTCCCAACACACTCTATTATTTAGTAACTTACATACAATAATGTGTTTCTCCATGTCCGTGCAAACATTTTGATATAATAATATCCATGTATAATATGTAGAACTATTGAGTAAACAGGTACCTAATTTTCAAACCGTAAAACTAACAAGTCGCAAAGAATTTCAATCAACCGTATGCCACGTACATTGTAAAAATCCTATCTCCTAAAAACTCGAAAAAGTATAGTAATTTTTGAAAATCTACTATTTATTGCATATATTACAAGTCTAGAAGCTCTAAGGATTGCATTGGTGTAAGAAAAATTGAAATTGGTCGTGATACGATTGTTTGAACAGAAAAAATCATTTCGTCTGTACTGACTCTCAATTACTGTTTTTACAATTACTTCAGATACACAAATTTGTTTTCCATCATTCTTTGTTCACTGTTTTTATAAAAGATTTATCTATCCAATGGTGAAGAAAGAATTAAAATTGGTGAGCAAACAGCTAAGATATGGCAAGTCAAAGAAGCGTTCCCATTTTTTTCTCACTGACTTTATTATACTCTTTTTACTGTAACTTACGATGGACAACTCTATTCTTCTATTTTTTTAATTCGACGTGTTCACAAAAGACATATCTTTATATTGGTGAAGACAGATTTAAAATCTATTATGTAACAGCTGAGATATGACCGGTCAAAGTAAGCGTTCCCATTTTTTTTACCCCCTTGGTATTCCGAGTGTTAACAATTTTAATCGAATTATAAAAAAATTATATCCACTACCATGCTGTCGAACCAAATGATTGTGTGCGTATATCGGATATGGGGATGTTCTTCCAATCTGTCAAAATCGCGTATTTTTCAATTTCAGGAAAAGCCTTTTTAATCCAAATTTTTGTTATGGTAGTTGACAATCAATAATGTTGGGCATTTTCAAGCACAATAGTGTCTCTCAATTTGTCAAAACAACAAAAAATCAGAAACAAGCGTTAGTATTTGTATGTTTATTTGTGACGATAGCCTGTTAGCGTATTTGTCTTATATCAGGCCAAGTTAAAAACTTATTTACTGGCAGTAGAAAAAACAATAGTTCTTCACATTTTAAATGCACAAGAAAGTCTGCCAATGTATGAAAATAGTATTTTTTTAACATCTCAGGAAAAAGTCGTTAGTTACTGATAATGAATGCTTTGGCTCGATTCGAAATGTGTTTAAACATCCGTAACTGAAATTTCGAATAACACGGGTGGCTGAAATGCGCTTGGTGGCGCAGTGATCGACGCAATTCAGTTGAAGTGCAGGCGGGACTTCCAACGTACATCAATTTGAAAGTGCACAAAGGTTTTTCAATCAATTTTGTTCCAGCCTAAATGTCTTTTATCTGTACTCAAGCTTTATGCAGTTGTCAAACAATATTTTTTGATATTTTAAATACACAAAGGGTTCGCCAAAGTGTGTGGGGAGTCGCTTATCTACTTCTCCGGCCATCACATCATGTAATAAGTATACTTCATACGCATGACTATGAATGAGATGTGACGTTTGATTGTCTGATAGTCCAGGTTTTCATAGGATTGTGTGCTTTTCATCGGCAATAGAGTAATGGGTATACGGCCAAGTTGCCCAGGTAGTGCTAAACTGACAGGCCCCTGAACAAAGTATTTTAATTTTGCTTGTTCGGTTTGATAAGCTAGGAACTGATAGCGGGGAATTTAATATGCAGGGAAAATACGCATTGTTTGGTCTGAGTAGACAACGGCTGATGTTTCTTTTTATCAACCAATTAGTGATCTCTAATTAAGTTAGGCTTTCAGAGAGTTAGGGACAGACACAAGTATATTTTTTACTGAGATGGGACGAGTTGGTGTTAAACCTGTAGCCTTCGTCTGGCATGATTCATTCCCTTTGGTACTGATGTGTTCATGACTTGTTTATGGATTAGTAGGTCTACTTACAAGTGAATTGATAACTTCGCTTAGGTGGATGTATGTGGCTCCTGTTGGCTGTCGAGCTTGGGTATGTTAGCTGGTTCCAGCAAGTACTTTGGTTCTTGGAAATAACAAAAATAAGGGCCAACACTGCTGGCATCTTTTATCATATTTATTGATAGTCGATTGATCCGCTTCAGACCTAGGAGAATAGGGACAAGACAAAAGGCGGTTTTAATTCTAAATTTGTTTAGTATAGAGATGTTGAGTCGTCAAGCGCGCTGTCAGGAGAAGATTTTTTAGAAGTCGTCCAGTCGCTAAAAGAAATTGAGTTCGCCAAGTGTAAAATAGCGAATTATTCAACTTTTCAGGAAAGAATTTTTAGTCAAAATTCAGTTTTGGGAACTTTAAATGCAAATAAGAGGTCTGTCAATATTGCATAATGATAAATGCTGCAACTTTTCAGGAAAGATTATTTAAATAAGTAAAAGCCAATATCGCGCAATATTTCATATAAAACTGTATATGACAGCATACCGTTCGAAAGGTCTAGTTTTCTTCTTTCAAAAAATATTATAAGACTGAAAATCGCCTGAAAATGACAAAGTAGCTAATTTTGTTATGCCAAAGGTTCCATAGAAAATGTGCAACAGTATTAATTATCAAATACTATATCCAAAGATCTTTTTCAGATTATTTTGAACGGTTTCTCCAAATAACACGGATTTTTACACGATTTCTCGAAATAACCCGGAGCACACGGAAGGGTGCTCGAACTCTACCAAGTTTGAAAATTTTTCGATCAGGTTTAAAAAAATTATGAATTTGTATATAAAACGTAAGAAAAAATACATGTGTTCCCCATATAAAACTTCAATCGCTTTGGGGAATGGAACATATTTGGAAGCAATGGAAAATATTCCAATATTTCAAAAATAACAGCTACCGTAGTATGTATGTGTATGTATTTCATAATGTCACTCACTGTTTGCAGAGCTGGATTTAAAAATGTTATATTAAAATGAAAGGTGTGACTTCGCCATAAGCTGCTATGGAATTTCATTGGGTTTGGAGTTCTGATGATGTGCAGACGATGAAATATTAAAATGAGTGCAACGTTACTTATATTTGCGTGTCTAAATGTCTAAATCACTAATGACCAATAAAAGTAGTTTTGACTACATTGGCCACCTATGACGGTTTTTGATGCCCCCGGATACTGTCCTAAATTAATGTCACACCTTTTTCTCAGCGAATTCATGTCCGATTTTCACTTGATTTGAAATGAAAGATGTACCTAGTACTCCTATTGACTGCTATTGAATTTTATTCAGACATTTAGTTTCGAAATTACAGGTTGATTAGTGCGGTCACATAGGAATTTCCCATATAAACAAATAGGGGAGAGAGGGTAACAGTGGATCAGCAGGAACTATGAAACATTCGCAATAAAATAATAATGCATGGTTAGAATCGTCTCATTCCCTCATATTTCACAATTTCTAATTCTTTACACGTGTTACTGTATTTTGAGAGAGATCTGATAACTGAATATTTGTTTGTTTTGTTATAGCTAGAGTAAATTTGCAATGAAAAACATTATTCCTTCTTTATGAGTTACCATCCATTGAATAAATATTTAGTCCATTGTTATTTATAGCAAATTTTATGCTCAACATTTGCCGTGAACAAAGTTTTTTGGTAGCTTGTCATGGTTCTGTGTAATTTCCCAATTTTCGTGAATAGACCCATTGGGTCATTGTGGAACGATGATGTATGGGGAACAGTGGAATATTCTTGCTTTTGTGGTCTGTCTCAAAATGTGAATTCCGATTATCCACAGTAAATATTACTCATTTAGTGCAAAATTGGTAAATTTGGAAAATTTTTGTAGAAATTGTCGCTACTTTCAGGATTGCAGCTAATATGCATATATGGTAGTCCTATGTTACGCGATGATATAGTGATTTCTTTCGTAAGCAAGTGATTTTCGCCTCAATATAACTTTAATTCGAAGCGTTAGGATAATTCTTTGTCAAAACAAAAGAACAGAATTTACAAATAGAATACTTCAATATAGACGACATCGTGTTTCATAGTTCCTACCCATGAGGCACAATGTAAAATGTACCACCGACTGTTTATTACCCACAAAAAGTTATTTCCCGTGGGTTTAACTAGTTGGAAAAAATATATGTATTACTTAATAATAGAGTGGTACTATGTACCACTTTTGGCTACCCAAATATCATGTATTATCATCAAATTTAACCCTTAAAGGCGCAATTCAATTTTTTTTAAATATTCTGAAAATTGTCTCACAGCTTTGATACGTTACTATGATAATTTTGAGATGGTTTTCGCAATGTTTTTTTAAAACAACATTGCGCATTTAAGGGTTAAATCGTAGAAAAAATATGTTTCACTGTTACCCCCTCTCCCCTACAATCGAATCGAGGTTGAAAATCTAGACATGGCTACCTCAAACAGCACAACTGAAATGGAATGCTATGAGATTTTACAACCTGAGACATATTGCGTCATAATGTGTCAAAATAGCCGAAACGACGAATGCGCCATAATATCTCGGATATTATAACGTAGTGTTTCTTTTGAATAATGTGACACGAGAATAATTTAGAACCTTTTGATGCAGTATTGCGTTGGGATGTTATGACGCACTCAAATGATGTGAAAAAATATATTTCGCCATATTGTTCTATTTGACATAATACGAGGAGGGGCATTTTTTAAATGCTTAAACAAACATACACAAAACTAATGATAGTGTAGACCATGAGATCGTCTTTGAATAATGTAAATTATAACGTTGTAGATCCATATTATTAACTAAAGTGAGATCTGCAGTAATTACCGCTTTCAAACAAACAAATATCGCATGTTTACGGGTCTCGTTTTATCAAATAGGTGACTGAAAATTTATTCCAAAAAGCTGGTTATATACTTGTACCGGATTCAGATAAATGTATTTATTGTCGTGGTATAATTCATTAGTAAACGTTAGAGCTATAATCGTGTCGGAATTAATAAGATGCAGCATTATAATACGGTACACATCCACGCCACATCTGCCGACAAATTGCTTTTACTTCACTTATATCCAGTATTTGAAATTCATTCAAAGTTCATTCTGCTCTCGAAATAATTTAACATTTTGATTAGGAAAACTTCACCGTACACGCAACACGTTAGCAAAAGTTGATTTTCTTATGTTTATCCTTCTCCCCACTACGTTTGGTATGATAGTATTCATCGAATGACACGGCGGCGTTGAACATTGCATGGCTTCATGCAACAACCCTCTTCTGAGCATGCGCCCTACTGCCAGCGGTAGCTAAAATGATGGAGGGGATGAAAATGTTGCAAGTGTGATTGAATGAAAGTTTAGGAGGGGGTAAAACGTGATGCGTTCCTTCGTGCAATACTGTAATGGGAAAAGGACTTTCTCGTTTGAAGATGGCTTAAATTATTTTAGCGTGCAAGCCTGTGAGTTCATGTAATCACATGTTGATTATGGAAGGGATAAATGAATTCGCCAGCGGAATGTTTATTCGAAGCGGTAGGCAGTGGCGAATGATATACAACATAGAGAGACATATGACACTAACTTGCATGATTGCATGATCTAGTACGATATTTTTAGAATGCAGTTATTTTTTTATTTTCTTATTATCTATGTATTTTTGAAACATCCTCCAGGAGTGCTTGGAGAGGTATGTGTGCAATAGATTGCCCTAAAAAACGAATATTTGAAAACACAAACGGATTACGCCTGAGTCGATTCCTAGTTACATCAGGGGTCTCTGGTTCAAATTTGAACTAGAGATGGGCGGGTATGGATTTTTTCGTACCCGGACCCGACCCGAACCCGAATATTATTTTTGTAAGCTTACCCGAACCCGACCCGTACCCGGATTTTTAAAAAATACAAAACCCGAATCCGACCCGTACCCGGGCCTGTGAAAAAATCAGAACCCGAACCCGACCCGTACCCGACCCGATCCCGACCCGTACCCAACCCGAATCCGACCCGCACCCAAATTAAAATAAATTAATAACCGTGTCCGACCCGAGTCCGATGTTAGTTAGCGGAATTTTCATTTTTCATCTATTTTATTAAAGTAGATTGTGCACTAGAGTGGCTCGACATATGATATTTTTCAGCACAGCACTTTTTGAGTTTCTTTTTTGGTCCCAAATGCATGTGCAAAATTTTGGTTGCTTCCCGGGTTTGCGCATTGCGTTCAAAGTTTGTATGAGATTTATATTGGGAAATCAATTATTTTGCATTTACGTTAATAAATATCACTATTTCACTCAATAACCAGCTCTATATAACTATAGTTCAAACTTTGGTTAACAACTTTGTCGAAGACGGTTACTAGCTACGAGTTTTCAAAAAATAGTTATAACGATTTTAAAACTTATGGTTCAATACAAATGCAGAAATTCATTATTTCTTCTAACACTGTCAGTACACCGCCGATACCGATACTTTAAGCTTAAATAAATGAGAACATAGTCACTGCAAAGACTTGGTACCCTTGAATGAAATATTCAGAATGAATTGCTGAATAGCATTGACGTAGTCAGAAAATGAAAAGAAGAGGGGAGGGGGGGGGGCTTGTGTACTCTCCACCCTATTTTAGATAGTTTAGTATAACATAAGGAGCACATCTTCAACGCAGATTTATACCACCAAATTAAAATTTAATCTTACATGTTTGAGTGCTACTATTTAAGGACTGTGATGTTATCTCATTTAAAATGGTATAACGATTTATAAGTTTTACATATTTTAAAACACTATTTCTTAGCCGTTTAGAGTCAAAATTTGAAAAAATGCATATCGATAGATTCCTTGAAGTCTCGTAATTGTTTCCATTTACGTTTTCCTTTGAGAATTTACGAACGAAACCAAGATAGTTATTTCAAACAGATGTTTTTGATGAAATTGAGTTAGGTTCACGCAAAACAGTGGTAATGTTAGAAAAACTGAAATATACTTCAGGTTAGAACCCAAGACGATTTCCAGAACTGAGTTAGTTTTAGCCTCAAGCAAAAGCAACACAGAAGTTTTTAGGTGTAAATACTAAATTTTGTAAATGTTACTTCCCACAGTAACGATTGTAGTATGATTCATATTCGAGTCTATCAAAATATTAAGAAAGTTCAGTCGTTCACATTCACAAGGGTGTATTGATTTTTTATCTTATACAAAACAATCTAAGAAAGGGTACTGGGGAGTACACAAGCCCCCCCTCCCCTCTTTCTTTCATTTTCTGACTACGTCTATATTATTTATCAATTCATTCAAAGGTATCAAGTCTCTGCGATGAATATATTCTCATTTATTTGAATTTTAAATGGCGATGTCTGTGGTATTTTGACAGTGTTGGAAAAAATAATAAATTTGCGCATTTGGATTGAACCATAAGTTTTAAAATCGTTATAACTAGTTTTGAAAACTCGTAGCTAGTCACCGCCTTCGACAAAGTTGTTAATCAATGTTTGAGCTGTAGCTTTATAAAGCTGGTTTTTCATATTGAGTGATATAGCGATCTTTATTAACGTAAATGCAAAATAATTGATTTCCCCATATAAAATCCCATACAAAATTTGAACGCAATGCGCAAATCCGGGAAGCAACCGATCGCTCCCAAATTTTGCACATGCATGTGGGACCACAAAAGGAACTCAAAAAGTGCTGTGCCCGCTAGTTCATTTTGAAGTTTTTCCATACAACCGAATTAGTTAAAACTTATTTTGTTTTGTTTGTATTTATTGTTAGTATTTTCTCAATAAACCTATGATTTATGATAACCGTTCTGCATAAATCTTTGTATGCCAAACATGACCCTATTCGGCACCGATTCCCACTAGTCAACCTGGTTGAATACGGTAATATTTACCAGAAACTGAAAATTGAAACTCTAACAAGCAATTTGGGTACAGGTTCATATAGACTGACTGAAATGTGTCTTAAAACTGAGTTCGAAATGGGGGTCAATATGACCCGCTAACACCTTTTTCATTACAAAAAGTTAACACCTAAAGGTTAAAACATCAATGACTTTGTTAACCTTCTAAAACTCGCGTCATTATATCTAGTACAACACCCTTAAATCTCCAGCAAAATTACGTTTGAGCATCAACGGATGCTCATTTTGGGAGCCAATGAACTATTTGAAAAAGGTTTTTTCGACATCGTTTTTGAACGATGCTGAAGCAAAAGCTTTTTGGCGGTTTTTCGTGACGTTGAGCATGGCTTTCTGAGAATATTTAATTCAACGCATACGAAAACGTTCAAGTTGAAAAGCTTATTTTCTACCGAAAGTGTGATTGGGTGAAAATCTCAAAGTTCCCATGTTTCCTTAGTGTCTCATAATATCCGTGATGTGAAGACATTTTTTCCGAAACTATTTTACTGTAAAATCGGGTATATTTGAGCTTATACTTCTTTTATTAAATTTTCTATGAGATCAATTCTTCCAGAAATCATCCAAACAAACAACAATTTTATTCTAAACACGTTCAACTTCTGTCCGTCCCGATTATTTTGTAATTTATTTAGCTATCTTGCAATTGAGAAAGGTACAATTTATCAGCGTATTTTGGATTAATTGGAATAATCTCATGCACGCATATACATGTGTACATTACCTTTTAATTAAACTTATCAATAAATTTTATAGTATCGCCAAACATCAATAAGCCATAAAAAATCTACATTTTTTGGTGTTTGGTGGTTAATTTATACTATTTTCCCTTAACAGATCGATAGAAGTCATACACTACATGTCTTTCCCATGCACTTGTTTTTCTCTCTAAATGGTGGAAAGATGAAGGAAATTTACAACATTATTACTTCAAAAATGCTCGAGAAACTTCGCAAAAAGCGATAAATGTTTCCCTGTTTTATAGTACAGCAAAAATTTTCAAGCGAAATTTTCTAAATGATTAACTTCCAGTTCAAAATGGAAAATTATGCTTGTTTTAATATTTTTATACGAGGATAAGTTGTAATTTTTTCATTGTGAGGGAAACATTCAAAAACGGTTAAGTGCGCAATTTTTCGAAAAAAAACCCGACCCGACCCGTACCAGGAACGGGTTCAGGTCGGGTATCAGGTAAAAATACCCGTACCCGCCCATCTCTAATTTGAACTTAATCGGACAAATCTAGCTACCGGACCAAAGTGTTCGAAGTTTAAACGGTATTTTTTGACAATTTACACGGAGAAAGCACATTTTCATCGTTGTGTCATTGCAAGTAAAAATAAGGTAGATGATTTTATGGCCTATTTATTTGATTTACGCAAACATAGTTTCAAATGAACTGTATAACGCTCCCATAAGACGCTATTGAATTTTTAGTTGATCGGACTTCGGCTCCGGAGTTACGGGTTGAAGAGTGCGGTCGCACTGCGAATTCCCTTATAAACTGGTAACCCTATGATGTCCGAATGATGTAATACATATTCAAATACGTTCAACATTACTTGGTTTTGCGGGTCTAGATCACTAATTACCAATTAAAGTAGTTTAGACCACATTGGTCACCTATGACGGATCCTGATGCCCCCGGGGAACTCGCTAAGTTCTCGAGCTAATGTCCACCTCTTTTCCAATAAACTCCTAACCGATTTTTACAAACTTGATTTCAAACGAAAGATATAATACTCCCAATGACTGCTATTGAATTTCATTCAGTTCTGACTTTTGGATCCGGAGTTGGAATATATTGTCTACTATCGGTAATTCCGGAAGTCCCGGGCTCCGGGCATATTTCAGATCTAAAGCCACTTTGGAGATGACTGAACCAATTTTCGCTAACCTAGTCTCAAATGGAAGGTATAATATGAAGTTCGGTGTTGAACTCTCCATCTACTTCTCCACTCCTTCATCTCCTTCTCTCACCACCTCTCCCCCTCTCAGACCTACCAACATCCTGCATTCCCTTCATCCACCCCGTATACTAAAATAAGTTATTCATGCATTCCCCCCTCCCTCTAATTATATCCCTTTCCTACTCCACCATGAAGTTAACACGAAGACAACATTAAACTCACGCTGATTAAGCTAATTAAATATTATATTTTTGTTTGTTTCAAGTATGTCAGTATGTCAGGTTCGTGAGAGTCGTGCACTTATATATGCTTATCAAGTGTGATAAGAATGTAATAGACATTTCCACAATGTTATATTGAACGTAACCAGGCATTAAATCATAGTTTGGATAAATGAGAAAGGCACAGTTGCACCGCTAGGTGGATTAAAACAGGTTTTCCGACCACTGTGAGCCGGGATCATGAATCAGAAAACTGCGTCGACTGTTTCTTTTGAGATTATTGTTCTTCGGTGTTTTGACCTGATTTGATATCGTGCCGTTATGCAAAATCAGAATTGAAGATGCATACCGTACCGTCATCAGGATAAATTGTGTGCCTAAAAACTGTACCGTCTTGCTAGGAGAGAAGGTACAGATACTACTATGTAAAAGTTTAAGAGATAAAAATATCCAATATACTAGAAGTACTGGTAATATAAACTACATTAATACTGTTTGACGCGTTTTGCTTCGGACTGAACTAATTGAAATCGGAAGTGCTTGATCAAGGATTCTTTTGTCTGCTCCATGCATTATGATAAAGGAGGTATGGAATCAAATTGCATCACTTTCAAATGGCTTTTTTCATTAGGTATTTTCTATTGAAATTTTGGGTAAAATTAGTACAATTTGTAAGCAAATGTAGAGCCGATGCGAAAATGGAGTCGCAGTAACAACAGTAGATACAACAAATTTTGCGTACGTATCTAGAAAATCCGGATAGCTCTCGCCATACCTGGGGGTGGTTCAATCTACGAAATGCCGTGTTTTGAAATGGTACAATGAATGTTTGACCAGCGATATAACGGAGAAAAGTGACCTAAATGGAGCTCAGTATAGTGTGACGGATACAGTAATCGAAGCTTTGAAGTGGAATCTCAATAGTTCTATGAGAGCTGTGACCAAAAATTGCAAAAAAAAATTAAGGACTACACACGTACAACGTCCAAAAGATGCCTAATTGCGATGAACAGCAGAATATAGTGGGTAAATCATGTGCATGGAAATTCTACACTCGTTTTTTTGGATGACAAGACTTGTGTGAAAGCAAATTTTCGCAGGCTACTTTTTTCACTGATCATCATAAGTTCGACATCCCCGAGGAAGTTTGAAAGTAAAATATGTCTAAGTTTGCCAAAAAATGCGTGATTTGGCAGGCAATTTGCTCGTATGGAAAGTGGAGCTCTTCTTTTGTGACAATCGGATCGGTCAATGGACAGGTGTACTTGAAAAAATGCATCCAAAAACGTCTACTTCAACTTTTGAGGTCTCACCTCAGCGTAGGACCATCATACGCTTTTCTGGCCAGAGTAGCCTCGTACCATTACTTGAAAGATGTTCTGGAGTAGTAC
>NC_080671.1:159134903-159202224 GCF_030247195.1 Topomyia yanbarensis
GAAATAGTTTTATGTTTGATGCCACACGGCCAATTTTCTGCTTTCGATATTGATCATTTAACCATTAAAACGGCCAAAGCCAAAACGTCCAAACGTTTCATTTTGATGCCAAGTGATTTCAAACTGCATGAAAGGTCGAAATCTGATATCTAGGCAAAAATGCAATTTTCGAATGAAAAATTCTTGGTTGTGCTCATGAAAAATAAAATTTTCTCCAGGAAAAAAATCTTCCTTGGGATTTTCAACATTGAAGCCTCTTTTCAATTTAAATAATTTCATGACTGGTAGCGACTTCAAACGGCAGGTAGTTTCCATTTTTATTCGGTTTCCAAAAAAAAATCTCATTGGCTTCTGGAGCGGCTCAGGTTCTTCGGGCCCTATGGCCTGTTACGTCCTAACACCTAAAATACTGCTTAATCTGGCTGAAAATTGCAGGTTCGAACAATTTTTGCTAATTGTGCAAAATACATTTGTAGAAGTCGTATAATTACGATACAGTGTGTAAACTTGCCAAAAAAATGGAAGAGCGACAGGTTGACTTGAGGGAGAATAGGAGTTTATCTTTTTGCCATTTTTTTTTCTTTTTGCATATTCTGAAACATTATCATTTTTGGGGGACTCCTGGATTCGGCGGAAAATTAAAGCAATATTTGAGATTTTTTTGTGGAAAAAGAAGACATACGAACTTCTTCACCCGATTCAGGAGAAGGTCCCCTTAAGAATACATATTCAAAACATTTAAATAAATTTAAACAATTGGCAATATTTCAGCTGTTGAAACCAATCTCCGTGCACGCCAATAAGACTGAGCTCGCAAGCAGAATTGCCGAACCCAACGTTGAGAAATTATTTAAAAATTTTGAAGAAGTTGTATTTTCTGTTTATTGAAAGTGAAATATTTCAAAACCGTTCGTTGAAAACTGAAAAATCGGACTTCTGAACTAAGTAAGCTGGTGGTCATTTTCGATATAAAATCGTGTACTGAGTCCGAAAATGAAGTCCAAAAAATTTACAGTAGAGCTGATTTGGAGTTACACTACAAAATGAATTTCACCTTTAAAATAACAGTACGTTTTGTAAAATCCATATATCTTCGATTATAGAGTATACACACGAAGTATAATTATAATTATAGTAAAGGTGGAGGGTGGATTATAATTATAGTAAAGGTGGATGGTACTTTTGGTCGTCTGAACATTTTGTTTTAGTGTGAATAATGATTCTGATGTTAGTTACGAGTTTGTTGATATTTTTTCTTAATTTTTCCCTCATTTTTAAAGAAATATAAATGTTTGGTCAGGATTTTGGGCAAAATAAAGTATTTCTAAAAATTATATTTTAGTGGAAACTTAATTTGAATAAACAAGGTCGAATATTGCCTCAGATCAAATTTTCTCAAATTCTTCATTTTAACATTCTTCTAACAGAGAATCCCTAACATTTTATGAAATGGTCGGTGTTAAGTCAGACCGGACTAAGTGACAAAATATTGATTCCGAGAAAAACGAGTTTAAGGTTTGAATCGCAGTATCCTTTATATTATAAATGGAAATTATTTTTTGCCATAATTCTTGCTTATTGTTACATATTTCAAATCTGGCAAAAGTCGAATGTAGCTGACGTAATTCTTTATATATTGCTATCATTATCTCATTTTTTTTATGTTTTGCGACTTAGTCCGGTCTGACTTAACACCGACCAAATAAGCACTAAATATGGATTTAGGACGGTTCAATAAATTAATCCAGAGAAACTAAAAAATACTCATTTTTGCAAAATTAGTTTTTATCAGGCTATAAGTCTAAACAAAAATATAATTTTTACAATTGCTTTATTATGCACAATATCTTGACCAAACGCTCAATTAAAAAAATCAACAAACTCATAAATAACGTCAGAACCAGTAGTCGCATCAAAACAAAATCTTCGTACGAACTTCGTACATGCATTTACCCCAAATTTAACATATTTATATTTCATGTTGATGCACTATAACGGAAGATATATAGATTTTACTAAACGAACTTTTTTCTTTGAGGGGTTATATATGTTGAGATGCGGAAAAAAGGGAAAAGTTTGAATTTTTATAAACATATGTAGCCCTATTTTTATGAAATACTTGTTATACGTTTAGCGTAGCACAATGTTCAATTTGCAAAATCCACTTGAGAACATAAAAAAATAATAATAATTGTCGAAGTTATAACAATTTGCGCAAAACGTTTTTTTTTCAAGAGGTTTGCCGTGACTACGATTCCTGTCCAACAGCTCAACTGAAATCATCAAACTAAAAAAAATCATTAGTATATGTACCTGTGGTGTCCTTGAACGATCGATTAAAAAAAATTCTTCTTTTTGGAAACGGGGACGGTTTTTCCAAAAAAAATCACTATTTTTACCTGAAAAAAGTTATTAAAAAATTCACAACATTAATATGAAAATTTTGACGAAAAATGGAATCGTTCAAGGACACGGCAGTTCAATTACGAACAAGCAAAAAAAAATTTTGAGATCAGTTGAAAACTTTTTCGGCAATCGTAGTCACCACAAAGCTGTTTTTGGGAAAAATGATTTTGAGATAATCGCATTTAAAGTTTCAAGTTTAAGCAACACCTCCATAAGGGAGCAAGATGAAAAACGCTATAACTTTGCGTCTACTGCTCCGATCTCTATAAAAATTTGAGGTAACATTCTCAAGAACCTGAAATTTACGATTGAAGAATAAAAAAAAATCGATTTTTTGGCCGACCTCAACATATATAACCCCTTAAAGGTGAAAGTCACTTTTTCATTCTTACTCGAAAACTGGTCGGTGTTAAGTCAGACCGGACCAAGTGACAAAATATTGATTTCGAGAAAAACGGGTTTAAAATTTGAATTGCAGCATCCTTTACGTTATAATTGGAAATTATGTTTTGACATAATTCTTGTTTATGGTTACATATTTCAAATCTGCCAAAAGTCGAATGTAGATGAAGAAATTCTTTACCCAGTGTTATCATTATCTCATTTTTTGATGTTTTGTGACTTGGTCCGGTCTGACTTAACACCGACCAACTGTTCTACTGAACATTATTTTCGGATTCAGCACACAATTTTACATCGAAAATGGAGGTCACTTATAGAAGTTCAGCTTTTTACTATTATTTTGTATAATCAAAAAGGCAAGGGGTCACAGAGGCCCAGCGAGTTACTATTATCTAATTTAACTGAATTTGTAATTAGAAATTATAATGATTGAACGTTTTCGAACTTTCAATTCTCTCACTGATAAATCGACAACAAGGAGGTTTTTAATTTCACTGGGTTAGAAAAGAAGCAATGCTTCTTGAAGTCATGATTTTAGCTCAAAAAGAGAGTAAAATTATTTAACTTTCTTTGCACCATCCTGTTTGTGAAATTTTAATAATTAATCTTTTGTTATGTATTTAGGGATGGATTTTTGACAATTTATTTTTTTATTTAAATGCCTACCATTTTGTTTACAGTATGCATTTTTGAAAAAAAAGATGACACGATATTTGAATATGTTTTAAGACCCATTTCGGTTTTTTTTTATTTCAGATGAACGTACGAGCGCCAATTCTTGGTACAACAATCCATCTATTTTTTGCATTGCATAAATAAAAATAATTCTTCAAGACAGTGTGTTTTATGATATGTGAAAAACCTCAATATTTTTCATATTTGATTTTGAGAAAAAATTAAAACGAGTCAGAAAATATGATAAAACATCTGACTAAGAAACTACGTGAATTCAAAAATAAAAATCATTAAAAAAACACAAATATTGAAATTACTGTTGAAAATTCTGTACACACGAAGCTTTGGTAAAATAGAAAATATCATGAAAAAGTATATAGGTATTTTTGGTTCTGCACAGTTATCGGTCCTTGAGCTTCGGCTACCTTAGATATCCCCTGTATAAAAGGCATATTTGTATAATTTCATTTCAAAACCGTATCAACACACCAAAAGTCCTGCATTATCGACATAAACTGTGTTCTAGTAATGATTCATGAACATGAACATCAAACACGTTTCTTCCAGTTGATTAGAATTGATTAGGCAAATAATGCTCGTAAACCAAACAACGCATCAAAGATAATTGGTCCGTATTTCGTTCGATATAAAACAATCCAAACAAATCCCGCCCCGTATTACAGCGAGCTACTAAATCCCGCTGATTAAAGCTAAACCAAACGCGTTTTATGGCCTGGTAGAATTAACAACGAGAAATGAGCTCTCGGTTCGGCTCATTTGCGGCGTGTAAGTTGCAAACTTAATCAGTCTATATTACAGCAGCGACCCGGGCGTGCGGCCGAGTACTCATCAAATATGCATTAGTCGTTAATAAATTATGTAAATAAATTGTGTTAACCTTGTTTTACTCTTTCGCGCTGGAACTTTTACTGCTCTGCTAAACTTGGATGAACATTCACACCCGCTGAAAAAATCGACTCACAAAATATACCACTTTAATTTAATTTTCCACCAAATCACACTTCTCACTAACAGGCGGATTTTCCGGTTAATTTTTCCCACTCGTTGCTCTCAGCACTTCTCACGCCCCGAAGCCGCGTCGCACCGGAAGTGGACCAGGAAGCTACCGACCAGCTTATAACAATATTTCTTCACAGTGGTGCTTCCTTCAATTTCACTTAGCGCTTCTCTTCTCTTCGCAGCAACACCGGGCAGGGCTCGTTTCACTTAAATTTCATTTCCGGCCACTTCTTCTCGCGGAAGGGACCACCCACAGCCGCCACACCACCGTCCTCGTTGTCGTCTCGTCGTTTCGCAGTCGGAAGACAATTTATTCACACACCAACGAGCATCATAATTTTTCCGACCTTCTCATCGTGATGGACGAAAAAAAAACCAAAAACAAACCGATGAGACTCTGGCAACGTTCTGTCGCGGTTGATGCGGTGGCAAGAAAATCACTTTTCTCAGACTTGGTCACGCGCTTTTTTATTCTTTTTCACTTCGACCAAACAACAATGCTTTCACGAAAGGGGCGAGAATTTTCCTCTTATGGTTACTTATGGTAAGGGGCGGTAAAACTCGGATAATCCTGTTTAAGTAGCGTACATTAATTTACTTATTTTTCACTTGCTCCATCACCCAGCACTTTGTCCTGGGTGCAACGGGCGAACTGTTGCTGCTTGCAGAGCCCGAGAGAGATAAGCGCAAAATAGATTAATTATATTAAATGATTTTAATTAATCCTTTAAAATTCAAACTACAAAGAATACTTTGTCTCCAGATTCACTTAATTTATTCTTCTCGCTACTTTAGTCTTGTTTCGGTTTTCGCAACTACGAGACAAATGGCCCACTTCAAACTGACTGCACTTTTGTCCTTGCTAAACTGCCAAAGATTTTACTTTCCACAACGGATAAAAAACCGTGAGGGACGCCGATTGCACAAAAAGAGAAAATATTTTCCTTCAATTAATCAGATTTAATTTGATGAGATTATTTGACTTCCTTTCGACCCGACATTCTGCTACAGTCGTGGCCCCGTAATCCCCGGGTGAATCCTTATAAATATGTTATTACTGTTTCGAACGGTCTGATTAGAGCACTGATTTACTTTTACCATTGCAATTCTACTGGACCCGGATCATCGTTCACGGACCGTGCATGAAAGCCGTTATTCGCCGGAGCTAAGCTTAATCGTTTTGGCTTTGTACCAGCTGTCATAAATGTATTTACGAACATGAACTACCTCTACCTATTCATATACTCACTAACCCGCACCGAATCTGTTCGCAAAATCTAAGCAGTCCTAAAACAATGCCGGCTATCGACCACAAGGGAATGCTTAGCTAAAGCAATCGAAACCCACGGTGGAGTCGAAAACCCCCACACACAAAAAATATATCGCGCCGTAACTGATCTACCGTCAAAATTTGATTCAACCGCCGTCGCCACCGACGTCGTCGTCACGTTATGTATATTACCGACCAGTGACAAATTGAAACTGAATCCCCGAACCCCGGACTCTCTGCACGGAGTTCGTACTACGCACGTTATCCTTGTTCGGGAAGCCACCCGCCGCCGCTCGCGCCATTTGGCGAGAAAATCTCTGCTGCATTTCGGTGAGGAAAGCTGAGCGAAGAAAATTCGCTGCAGAAAGAGAGGATCGACGGTTTCTCTCAAAAAGAACATTGCATGCGTGGGTAGACGAGAATCTGCACGGTTAAACATTTTTAGCTCAAATGCAGTTGATTGGCTCCTGTGTTCATTCTGCTGCACGGTAAAATATTCTTCGCTATGCGGAAATCCCTTCCACATTGTACAGTAAGCAGTAGGGAGAATTCAGCTGTTGAAAGGTGTCACGTGTGGTACGGATGTGTTGTGGAATGCTAACACTTTTGGTTATTTTTTAGACCCCGCTAATTGTTTCAATGAACTTTCAATGACACGTGCCTGGATAACTGGTTAGCACGGTTGTTCCACACTACAACATCCATGAGAATTTGATTTAAAAGTAAAATCTAATTCTAATGTTCCAATGTTTTATTGGTATTCTGTTTCAAAATTTTCAGCCGGAGTGCTCCATTCCTCTGACACTCCAAATGGCATCTGTTATCCGCGGATACACGACAAATAGTATACGGTTGTGCATATTATCATCCCGTAGCTAAATTAACACTCAAATTATTCGAATAGTTGTTGGTGGTTCTGAAGACCGCATCATCGATGTTTATCAGATAAAAAAATAATTTCAACGACAATCTTATGACAAGTAACAGTCATCAAATAGATTGAAACTGAACGGAAGACACAAGGCACTACCAGGTGGATTCAAAACAGTTTTTTTTTAAATTTTAGTTAACCTTAAGGTCATTCGCCTCTTCGGGTTAGAAAAAGATCTTATGAAAAATTTCTAACCCTATGTGCGGGGTCGGGACTCGAACCCAGGTGCGCTGCGTACAAGGCAATCGATTTACTAACTACGCTACGCCCACCCCCTAAAACAGAGTTTCCAATTTTCAGTTATGACTATTATTATTTGATATATTATTAGGAAAATGTTTTCTTTCATTTACGATTACGGAACTTGAAATTAGACTCATAAATGCATCAGTACCGTCTTTACACATGGGCACACTGGGCCAGGGCCAGGGGCCCTAAGATCTTAGGTACCCGCGATGAATATATAGGAATAAAATCATAATAACTGTTTCATTGCTAGCGGCCCAATCTTTATTTGTTTCGAAAAATATTTATATGAGTATTAGTAGAATAGAACACAAGCCCTCTATAATTGAAATAAAAAAATACAAGTAAAACATTTTTGAGCTGCTGATTTCATTTTTGGTCAAATCGGATTAATGTTAAACACAAACATAAATTATAAATCACGGTGATAAAAACTCCACCAATCAAAGAATCATTATTTCTTATCCTACAGTAAGAAACGCAAGGCTCTAAAATGGATTAATCTGAAGAAGATTCGCCAGCACAATCTTGATTGATTTTAAAGCCTTCTCTTTAGAGTAGCGGAATGTTTATTGAAAAACAAAATGTGGCCTGCCCCGAAACCATATTATATCCAGTTTCATCACATTAGGAACGTGGCACTGCTCACATTCAATATCTTAAGAATGGCACTGAAATGGTTCGCCAAAATTTCAACCGATCGTATACAAACTTTCAGCGAATAACATAATAAAGAAACATATTGTTAAAGTTTTTACATGTTCGTTTTATTCAATCTCATAGCCGTGTCCAAATGCACGTACCTTTCCTTAACCGTTATGTGTCCGACCCGGTACCCGGGTACCTTTTCAGGTTTCAATTAATGAAATTCCAATGTTTTATCCATATCTGGAAATCGAAACTTTGTGACATCTTAGAACTTTACTATGTCAAGCTATTGTGTTAATAATATTATTGATATAGTAAGGGGAGTGAAGAGGGGTTCCTGTTTTTTTTACTAAGTAACAGGCCGACGAGGGTATTCACAAAACTGAAATGCCAATAACTAAGGCAATTTCCAAACGATTTCGACACTTTTGGGTGTTTTGGATTCAGAAACTGATCTACATTTAGACTTGGTAAAAATCAATCGGGTCACATTATTCGGTTCCCGGGAATCCGGATTTCCGGAAGCATGTTCCAGTGCTGGAATACTATTTGTGAATTTCAGTGGAATACTGGCAATATGGGTATCAAAATTCTTGTAATTGCTTCAGTTGGCTGTACCTCGCGATTTTGGAACCACTTGGTGATTTGAACCCAGAACAGATATTCCGCAGCAGGTTCCCGTGGGGTCATGAGTGACCATTCCGTGATCAAATTGCTATATGGTCCCGTAAAAATAAAAAAACAAGTTTTCCGAGACGATTTGAAGTGTTTTGATACTCATATTGCTAGGACATAATTAAAATTTACAAATCATATTCTAGTACTGGAACATGACTCCAGAAAATCCGAATTACCAAGAACCAGTTCCATTCATTCAGAATTTCACAGAATCAAAAAGTGGGTAAACTCCTGAATTCAAATCATCTAAAAGGGTCCAAATCGGTTAAAGAAATCCAAAGTTATGAGCATTTCAATTTGTGAGTTCCCGGGTACCCTCGTCGGCCTGTTAAAGGTGTTTTCGTGTTGGACACATAACGGTTAAAATTGCTGATAAGGTCTTGTACACGCGAGAGACTTTGTTTTTGTGTGGAAATCCGTTTCTTCTCATTTCTGCTTCCGATTTCACTTCTTTGGAATGCTTCCGGAATGCTTGCTTCATGATGGCCTTTCCAATGCGTTCGGGGGTTTAGAATACTTTGGCACGAAATTGATCGCTAACGAGATTGTACTACTCCAGAACATCTTTCAAGTAATGGTACGAGGCTACTCTGGCCAGAAAAGCGTATGATGGCCCTACGCTGAGGTGAGACCTCAAAAGTTGAAGTAGACGTTTTTGGATGCATTTTTTCAAGTACACCTGTCCATTGACCGATCCGATTGTCACAAAAGAAGAGCTCCACTTTCCATACGAGCAAATTGCCTGCCAAATCACGCATTTTTTGGCAAACTTAGACATATTTTACTTTCAAACTTCCTCGGGGATGTCGAACTTATGATGATCAGTGAAAAAAGTAGCCTGCGAAAATTTGCTTTCACACAAGTCTTGTCATCCAAAAAAACGAGTGTAGAATTTCCATGCACATGATTTACCCACTATATTCTGCTGTTCATCGCAATTAGGCATCTTTTGGACGTTGTACGTGTGTAGTCCTTAATTTTTTTTTGCAATTTTTGGTCACAGCTCTCATAGAACTATTGAGATTCCACTTCAAAGCTTCGATTACTGTATCCGTCACACTATACTGAGCTCCATTTAGGTCACTTTTCTCCGTTATATCGCTGGTCAAACATTCATTGTACCATTTCAAAACACGGCATTTCGTAGATTGAACCACCCCCAGGTATGGCGAGAGCTATCCGGATTTTCTAGATACGTACGCAAAATTTGTTGTATCTACTGTTGTTACTGCGACTCCATTTTCGCATCGGCTCTACATTTGCTTACAAATTGTACTAATTTTACCCAAAATTTCAATAGAAAATACCTAATAAAAAAGCCATTTGAAAGTGATGCAATTTGATTCCATACCTCCTTTATCATAATGCATGGAGCAGACAAAAGAATCCTTGATCAAGCACTTCCGATTTCAATTAGTTCAGTCCGAAGCAAAACGCGTCAAACAGTATTAATGTAGTTTATATTACCAGTACTTCTAGTATATTGGATATTTTTATCTCTTAAACTTTTACATAGTAGTATCTGTACCTTCTCTCCTAGCAAGACGGTACAGTTTTTAGGCACACAATTTATCCTGATGACGGTACGGTATGCATCTTCAATTCTGATTTTGCATAACGGCACGATATCAAATCAGGTCAAAACACCGAAGAACAATAATCTCAAAAGAAACAGTCGACGCAGTTTTCTGATTCATGATCCCGGCTCACAGTGGTCGGAAAACCTGTTTTAATCCACCTAGCGGTGCAACTGTGCCTTTCTCATTTATCCAAACTATGATTTAATGCCTGGTTACGTTCAATATAACATTGTGGAAATGTCTATTACATTCTTATCACACTTGATAAGCATATATAAGTGCACGACTCTCACGAACCTGACATACTGACATACTTGAAACAAACAAAAATATAATATTTAATTAGCTTAATCAGCGTGAGTTTAATGTTGTCTTCGTGTTAACTTCATGGTGGAGTAGGAAAGGGATATAATTAGAGGGAGGGGGGAATGCATGAGGAATCATCTAACTTATTTTAGTATACGGGGTGGATGAAGGGAATGCAGGATGTTGGTAGGTCTGAGAGGGGGAGAGGTGGTGAGAGAAGGAGATGAAGGAGTGGAGAAGTAGATGGAGAGTTCAACACCGAACTTCATATTATACCTTCCATTTGAGACTAGGTTAGCGAAAATTGGTTCAGTCATCTCCAAAGTGGCTTTAGATCTGAAATATGCCCGGAGCCCGGGACTTCCGGAATTACCGATAGTAGACAATATATTCCAACTCCGGATCCAAAAGTCAGAACTGAATGAAATTCAATAGCAGTCATTGGGAGTATTATATCTTTCGTTTGAAATCAAGTTTGTAAAAATCGGTTAGGAGTTTATTGGAAAAGAGGTGGACATTAGCTCGAGAACTTAGCGAGTTCCCCGGGGGCATCAGGATCCGTCATAGGTGACCAATGTGGTCTAAACTACTTTAATTGGTAATTAGTGATCTAGACCCGCAAAACCAAGTAATGTTGAACGTATTTGAATATGTATTACATCATTCGGACATCATAGGGTTACCAGTTTATAAGGGAATTCGCAGTGCGACCGCACTCTTCAACCCGTAACTCCGGAGCCGAAGTCCGATCAACTAAAAATTCAATAGCGTCTTATGGGAGCGTTATACAGTTCATTTGAAACTATGTTTGCGTAAATCAAATAAATAGGCCATAAAATCATCTACCTTATTTTTACTTGCAATGACACAACGATGAAAATGTGCTTTCTCCGTGTAAATTGTCAAAAAATACCGTTTAAACTTCGAACACTTTGGTCCGGTAGCTAGATTTGTCCGATTAAGTTCAAATTAGAGATGGGCGGGTACGGGTATTTTTACCTGATACCCGACCTGAACCCGTTCCTGGTACGGGTCGGGTCGGGTTTTTTTTCGAAAAATTGCGCACTTAACCGTTTTTGAATGTTTCCCTCACAATGAAAAAATTACAACTTATCCTCGTATAAAAATATTAAAACAAGCATAATTTTCCATTTTGAACTGGAAGTTAATCATTTAGAAAATTTCGCTTGAAAATTTTTGCTGTACTATAAAACAGGGAAACATTTATCGCTTTTTGCGAAGTTTCTCGAGCATTTTTGAAGTAATAATGTTGTAAATTTCCTTCATCTTTCCACCATTTAGAGAGAAAAACAAGTGCATGGGAAAGACATGTAGTGTATGACTTCTATCGATCTGTTAAGGGAAAATAGTATAAATTAACCACCAAACACCAAAAAATGTAGATTTTTTATGGCTTTATTGATGTTTGGCGATACTATAAAATTTATTGATAAGTTTAATTAAAAGGTAATGTACACATGTATATGCGTGCATGAGATTATTCCAATTAATCCAAAATACGCTGATAAATTGTACCTTTCTCAATTGCAAGATAGCTAAATAAATTACAAAATAATCGGGACGGACAGAAGTTGAACGTGTTTAGAATAAAATTGTTGTTTGTTTGGATGATTTCTGGAAGAATTGATCTCATAGAAAATTTAATAAAAGAAGTATAAGCTCAAATATACCCGATTTTACAGTAAAATAGTTTCGGAAAAAATGTCTTCACATCACGGATATTATGAGACACTAAGGAAACATGGGAACTTTGAGATTTTCACCCAATCACACTTTCGGTAGAAAATAAGCTTTTCAACTTGAACGTTTTCGTATGCGTTGAATTAAATATTCTCAGAAAGCCATGCTCAACGTCACGAAAAACCGCCAAAAAGCTTTTGCTTCAGCATCGTTCAAAAACGATGTCGAAAAAACCTTTTTCAAATAGTTCATTGGCTCCCAAAATGAGCATCCGTTGATGCTCAAACGTAATTTTGCTGGAGATTTAAGGGTGTTGTACTAGATATAATGACGCGAGTTTTAGAAGGTTAACAAAGTCATTGATGTTTTAACCTTTAGGTGTTAACTTTTTGTAATGAAAAAGGTGTTAGCGGGTCATATTGACCCCCATTTCGAACTCAGTTTTAAGACACATTTCAGTCAGTCTATATGAACCTGTACCCAAATTGCTTGTTAGAGTTTCAATTTTCAGTTTCTGGTAAATATTACCGTATTCAACCAGGTTGACTAGTGGGAATCGGTGCCGAATAGGGTCATGTTTGGCATACAAAGATTTATGCAGAACGGTTATCATAAATCATAGGTTTATTGAGAAAATACTAACAATAAATACAAACAAAACAAAATAAGTTTTAACTAATTCGGTTGTATGGAAAAACGTCAAAATGAACTAGCGGGCACAGCACTTTTTGAGTTCCTTTTGTGGTCCCACATGCATGTGCAAAATTTGGGAGCGATCGGTTGCTTCCCGGATTTGCGCATTGCGTTCAAATTTTGTATGGGATTTTATATGGGGAAATCAATTATTTTGCATTTACGTTAATAAAGATCGCTATATCACTCAATATGAAAAACCAGCTTTATAAAGCTACAGCTCAAACATTGATTAACAACTTTGTCGAAGGCGGTGACTAGCTACGAGTTTTCAAAACTAGTTATAACGATTTTAAAACTTATGGTTCAATCCAAATGCGCAAATTTATTATTTTTTCCAACACTGTCAAAACACCACAGACATCGCCATTTAAAATTCAAATAAATGAGAATATATTCATCGCAGAGACTTGGTACCTTTGAATGAATTGATAAATAATATAGACGTAGTCAGAAAATGAAAGAAAGAGGGGAGGGGGGGCTTGTGTACTCCCCAGTACCCTTTCTTAGATTGTTTTGTATAAGATAAAAAATCAATACACCCTTGTGAATGTGAACGACTGAACTTTCTTAATATTTTGATAGACTCGAATATGAATCATACTACAATCGTTACTGTGGGAAGTAACATTTACAAAATTTAGTATTTACACCTAAAAACTTCTGTGTTGCTTTTGCTTGAGGCTAAAACTAACTCAGTTCTGGAAATCGTCTTGGGTTCTAACCTGAAGTATATTTCAGTTTTTCTAACATTACCACTGTTTTGCGTGAACCTAACTCAATTTCATCAAAAACATCTGTTTGAAATAACTATCTTGGTTTCGTTCGTAAATTCTCAAAGGAAAACGTAAATGGAAACAATTACGAGACTTCAAGGAATCTATCGATATGCATTTTTTCAAATTTTGACTCTAAACGGCTAAGAAATAGTGTTTTAAAATATGTAAAACTTATAAATCGTTATACCATTTTAAATGAGATAACATCACAGTCCTTAAATAGTAGCACTCAAACACGTAAGATTAAATTTTAATTTGGTGGTATAAATCTGCGTTGAAGATGTGCTCCTTATGTTATACTAAACTATCTAAAATAGGGTGGAGAGTACACAAGCCCCCCCCCCCCCCTCCCCTCTTCTTTTCATTTTCTGACTACGTCAATGCTATTCAGCAATTCATTCTGAATATTTCATTCAAGGGTACCAAGTCTTTGCAGTGACTATGTTCTCATTTATTTAAGCTTAAAGTATCGGTATCGGCGGTGTACTGACAGTGTTAGAAGAAATAATGAATTTCTGCATTTGTATTGAACCATAAGTTTTAAAATCGTTATAACTATTTTTTGAAAACTCGTAGCTAGTAACCGTCTTCGACAAAGTTGTTAACCAAAGTTTGAACTATAGTTATATAGAGCTGGTTATTGAGTGAAATAGTGATATTTATTAACGTAAATGCAAAATAATTGATTTCCCAATATAAATCTCATACAAACTTTGAACGCAATGCGCAAACCCGGGAAGCAACCAAAATTTTGCACATGCATTTGGGACCAAAAAAGAAACTCAAAAAGTGCTGTGCTGAAAAATATCATATGTCGACCCACTCTAGTGCACAATCTACTTTAATAAAATAGATGAAAAATGAAAATTCCGCTAACTAACATCGGACTCGGGTCGGACACGGTTATTAATTTATTTTAATTTGGGTGCGGGTCGGATTCGGGTTGGGTACGGGTCGGGATCGGGTCGGGTACGGGTCGGGTTCGGGTTCTGAATTTTTCACAGGCCCGGGTACGGGTCGGATTCGGGTTTTGTATTTTTTAAAAATCCGGGTACGGGTCGGGTTCGGGTAAGCTTACAAAAATAATATTCGGGTTCGGGTCGGGTCCGGGTACGAAAAAATCCATACCCGCCCATCTCTAGTTCAAATTTGAACCAGAGACCCCTGATGTAACTAGGAATCGACTCAGGCGTAATCCGTTTGTGTTTTCAAATATTCGTTTTTTAGGGCAATCTATTGCACACATACCCTCTCCAAGCACTCCTGGAGGATGTTTCAAAAATGCATAGATAATAAAGAAAATAAATTAATAACTGCATTCTAAACATATCTTACGAGATCATGCAATCATGCAAGTCAGTGTCATATGTCTCACTATGTTGTATATCATTCGCCACTGCCTACCGCTACGAATAAACATTCCGCTAGCGAATTCATTTATCCCTTCCATAATCAACATGTGATTACATGAACTCACAGGCTTGCACGCTAAAATAATTTAAGCCATCTTCAAACGAGAAAGTCCTTTTCCCATTACAGTATTGCACGAAGGAACGCATCACGTTTTACCCCCTCCTAAACTTTCATTCAATCACACTTGCAACATTTTCATCCCCTCCATCATTTTAGCTACCGCTGGCAGTAGGGCGCATGCTCAGAAGAGGGTTGTTGCATGAAGCCATGCAATGTTCAACGCCGCCGTGTCATTCGATGAATACTATCATACCAAACGTAGTGGGGAGAAGGATAAACATAAGAAAATCAACTTTTGCTAACGTGTTGCGTGTACGGTGAAGTTTTCCTAATCAAAATGTTAAATTATTTCGAGAGCAGAATGAACTTTGAATGAATTTCAAATACTGGATATAAGTGAAGTAAAAGCAATTTGTCGGCAGATGTGGCGTGGATGTGTACCGTATTATAATGCTGCATCTTATTAATTCCGACACGATTATAGCTCTAACGTTTACTAATGAATTATACCACGACAATAAATACATTTATCTGAATCCGGTACAAGTATATAACCAGCTTTTTGGAATAAATTTTCAGTCACCTATTTGATAAAACGAGACCCGTAAACATGCGATATTTGTTTGTTTGAAAGCGGTAATTACTGCAGATCTCACTTTAGTTAATAATATGGATCTACAACGTTATAATTTACATTATTCAAAGACGATCTCATGGTCTACACTATCATTAGTTTTGTGTATGTGTTTAAGCATTTAAAAAATGCCCCTCCTCGTATTATGTCAAATAGAACAATATGGCGAAATATATTTTTTCACATCATTTGAGTGCGTCATAACATCCCAACGCAATACTGCATCAAAAGGTTCTAAATTATTCTCGTGTCACATTATTCAAAAGAAACACTACGTTATAATATCCGAGATATTATGGCGCATTCGTCGTTTCGGCTATTTTGACACATTATGACGCAATATGTCTCAGGTTGTAAAATCTCATAGCATTCCATTTCAGTTGTGCTGTTTGAGGTAGCCATGTCTAGATTTTCAACCTCGATTCGATTGTAGGGGAGAGGGGGTAACAGTGAAACATATTTTTTCTACGATTTAACCCTTAAATGCGCAATGTTGTTTTAAAAAAACATTGCGAAAACCATCTCAAAATTATCATAGTAACGTATCAAAGCTGTGAGACAATTTTCAGAATATTTAAAAAAAATTGAATTGCGCCTTTAAGGGTTAAATTTGATGATAATACATGATATTTGGGTAGCCAAAAGTGGTACATAGTACCACTCTATTATTAAGTAATACATATATTTTTTCCAACTAGTTAAACCCACGGGAAATAACTTTTTGTGGGTAATAAACAGTCGGTGGTACATTTTACATTGTGCCTCATGGGTAGGAACTATGAAACACGATGTCGTCTATATTGAAGTATTCTATTTGTAAATTCTGTTCTTTTGTTTTGACAAAGAATTATCCTAACGCTTCGAATTAAAGTTATATTGAGGCGAAAATCACTTGCTTACGAAAGAAATCACTATATCATCGCGTAACATAGGACTACCATATATGCATATTAGCTGCAATCCTGAAAGTAGCGACAATTTCTACAAAAAATTTCCAAATTTACCAATTTTGCACTAAATGAGTAATATTTACTGTGGATAATCGGAATTCACATTTTGAGACAGACCACAAAAGCAAGAATATTCCACTGTTCCCCATACATCATCGTTCCACAATGACCCAATGGGTCTATTCACGAAAATTGGGAAATTACACAGAACCATGACAAGTTACCAAAAAACTTTGTTCACGGCAAATGTTGAGCATAAAATTTGCTATAAATAACAATGGACTAAATATTTATTCAATGGATGGTAACTCATAAAGAAGGAATAATGTTTTTCATTGCAAATTTACTCTAGCTATAACAAAACAAACAAATATTCAGTTATCAGATCTCTCTCAAAATACAGTAACACGTGTAAAGAATTATAAATTGTGAAATATGAGGGAATGAGACGATTCTAACCATGCATTATTATTTTATTGCGAATGTTTCATAGTTCCTGCTGATCCACTGTTACCCTCTCTCCCCTATTTGTTTATATGGGAAATTCCTATGTGACCGCACTAATCAAGCTGTAATTTCGAAACTAAATGTCTGAATAAAATTCAATAGCAGTCAATAGGAGTACTAGGTACATCTTTCATTTCAAATCAAGTGAAAATCGGACATGAATTCGCTGAGAAAAAGGTGTGACATTAATTTAGGACAGTATCCGGGGGCATCAAAAACCGTCATAGGTGGCCAATGTAGTCAAAACTACTTTTATTGGTCATTAGTGATTTAGACACGCAAATATAAGTAACGTTGCACTCATTTTAATATTTCATCGTCTGCACATCATCAGAACTCCAATCCCAATGAAATTCCATAGCAGCTTATGGCGAAGTCACACCTTTCATTTTAATATAACATTTTTAAATCCAGCTCTGCAAACAGTGAGTGACATTATGAAATACATACACATACATACTACGGTAGCTGTTATTTTTGAAATATTGGAATATGTTCCATTGCTTCCAAATATGTTCCATTCCCCAAAGCGATTGAAGTTTTATATGGGGAACACATGTATTTTTTCTTACGTTTTATATACAAATTCATAATTTTTTTAAACCTGATCGAAAAATTTTCAAACTTGGTAGAGTTCGAGCACCCTTCCGTGTGCTCCGGGTTATTTCGAGAAATCGTGTAAAAATCCGTGTTATTTGGAGAAACCGTTCAAAATAATCTGAAAAAGATCTTTGGTTATAGTATTTGATAATTAATACTGTTGCACATTTTCTATGGAACCTTTGGCATAACAAAATTAGCTACTTTGTCATTTTCAGGCGATTTTCAGTCTTATAATATTTTTTGAAAGAAGAAAACTAGACCTTTCGAACGGTATGCTGTCATATACAGTTTTATATGAAATATTGCGCGATATTGGCTTTTACTTATTTAAATAATCTTTCCTGAAAAGTTGCAGCATTTATCATTATGCAATATTGACAGACCTCCCAAAACTGAATTTTGACTAAAAATTCTTTCCTGAAAAGTTGAATAATTCGCTATTTTACACTTGGCGAACTCAATTTCTTTTAGCGACTGGACGACTTCTAAAAAATCTTCTCCTGACAGCGCGCTTGACGACTCAACATCTCTATACTAAACAAATTTAGAATTAAAACCGCCTTTTGTCTTGTCCCTATTCTCCTAGGTCTGAAGCGGATCAATCGACTATCAATAAATATGATAAAAGATGCCAGCAGTGTTGGCCCTTATTTTTGTTATTTCCAAGAACCAAAGTACTTGCTGGAACCAGCTAACATACCCAAGCTCGACAGCCAACAGGAGCCACATACATCCACCTAAGCGAAGTTATCAATTCACTTGTAAGTAGACCTACTAATCCATAAACAAGTCATGAACACATCGGTACCAAAGGGAATGAATCATGCCAGACGAAGGCTACAGGTTCAACACCAACTCGTCCCATCTCAGTAAAAAATATACTTGTGTCTGTCCCTAACTCTCTGAAAGCCTAACTTAATTAGAGATCACTAATTGGTTGATAAAAAGAAACATCAGCCGTTGTCTACTCAGACCAAACAATGCATATTTTCCCTGCATATTAAATTCCCCGCTATCAGTTCCTAGCTTATCAAACCGAACAAGCAAAATTAAAATACTTTGTTCAGGGGCCTGTCAGTTTAGCACTACCTGGGCAACTTGGCCGTATACCCATTACTCTATTGCCGATGAAAAGCACACAATCCTATGAAAACCTGGACTATCAGACAATCAAACGTCACATCTCATTCATAGTCATGCGTATGAAGTATACTTATTACATGATGTGATGGCCGGAGAAGTAGATAAGCGACTTCCCACACACTTTGGCGAACCCTTTGTGTATTTAAAATATCAAAAAATATTGTTTGACAACTGCATAAAGCTTGAGTACAGATAAAAGACATTTAGGCTGGAACAAAATTGATTGAAAAACCTTTGTGCACTTTCAAATTGATGTACGTTGGAAGTCCCGCCTGCACTTCAACTGAATTGCGTCGATCACTGCGCCACCAAGCGCATTTCAGCCACCCGTGTTATTCGAAATTTCAGTTACGGATGTTTAAACACATTTCGAATCGAGCCAAAGCATTCATTATCAGTAACTAACGACTTTTTCCTGAGATGTTAAAAAAATACTATTTTCATACATTGGCAGACTTTCTTGTGCATTTAAAATGTGGAGAACTATTGTTTTTTCTACTGCCAGTAAATAAGTTTTTAACTTGGCCTGATATAAGACAAAAACGCTAACAGGCTATCGTCACAAATAAACATACAAATACTAACGCTTGTTTCTGATTTTTTGTTGTTTTGACAAATTGAGAGACACTATTGTGCTTGAAAATGCCCAACATTATTGATTTTCAACTACCATAACAAAAATTTGGATTAAAAAGGCTTTTCCTGAAATTGAAAAATACGCGATTTTGACAGATTGGAAGAACATCCCCATATCCGATATACGCACACAATCATTTGGTTCGACAGCATGGTAGTGGATATAATTTTTTTTATAATTCGATTAAAATTGTTAATCTCGGGCAATATTTCTAAGTGGGCATGAGGTACTGGGTATTAAACACCTGACTGGCGAAAATTACAGAAACTTTACATAATCATTCACACAGACAGACACATGTTTGCCTTTCTCAGTAGAAAGGTATTGCAATTGCTCTGAAAACCGACTTTATAACGGAGGCCCGGAGCGCCGAGTGACATATACCATTCGATTCAGTATGTAACCAAAAATGTCACTTATTTTCTCAGAAATGGATGAACCGATTTTGACAAACTTAGTCTCAAATGAAAGATTCAACGTTCCCATAGGCTGCTATTAAATTTCTAATGGATTCGACTTCCGGTTCCGGAATTACAGGGTGATGAGCACGATCACGCAGAAAATGTCGATTTTAATAAATTCTTCAATAAAGGTATAAAGGTAACATTTTTTCCAAAATGTAACCACAACTACTTCAATTTATAATATTAGGTCACTATCAGCCATTCAAAGTCTCTTTGGCCACATTGGCCACCATCATCGGTTCCGGAAGCCCCGGCGGAAGTATCTAAATTCAGAGTAACAGTCACATCGTTTTCTCGGAGATGGCTAGACCGATTCAACCAAAAATAGTCTCAAATAAAAGCTGTATCGCCCTCGTAAACGGCTATAAAATTTCATCTCGAGTCGACTTCCGGTTCCGGAGTTACGGGTTGTGGCGTGCGATTACATAGCAAATTGCGATTCAAACCGATACTCCGATGAAATCGAATTCGTATTTTTGATGCCAAACATCTTTAAAATGCATGAAACGTCGAGATCTTATGTTATCTCGAAAATTTTTTTTTATTAAAATCGACTTTTTGGGACTTCGCACCTTTTTCCAATTCAATATTACCGTAGCTGTTTTTTCTTTTGCAAAATTTTAGAAGTCGAATAATGATTTATTTTCTTGTATATAGTTGTCAAGTCATGCATAATAAAATTGTAATGTATACATTTGAAAGCTTTTAATAAATATAAGCAACTAAAAAATACTCGTGTTAAGATTTATTAATACCTTATTATTAATTATTTTCAATCACGCAGAGCCATACAAAGGAGCGTTCCAAGAATGGACGTCCAACCATTTCCACGTCGAGGAGCGCCGCGACGAACTCGATAACTCTCGATAAAATTGCCCGATACAGGAAAACAAAAAAAGTTTTGTGCAGCTTAGACTTGTAGTTAGTCGATGAACCACAAAAAAATAGAAAAAAGCGAGTTTCGGATAATGGCTTCATGAAAACCGAAAAATCTCTTATTTTACTGAAGCATTCGCTCACTGGTCATAAAAAAAATAAGGAGGAACTTTTTTTATTCAGTTTTCTGTGGTTCATCGACAAACTGCACATACTGTGCATTCTCATAAAAAATCAAGTCAATTCGTTGATTAGTTTTTGAGTTATCGTGTTTGCCAATTTGGAAAACGTTGTTTCGAGGAAAAAGTCATTAAAGGGTGTCCCACATCAAATTGCATCACGGAAAAAAACGCTGTAGAAAATGATTCATTAGGTATTTTCTCTTGAAAGTTTGGGTAGAAGTAGTTTAGTGTGTATTGTTTACACTGTATTTTTATTGCTATCAGTTTTTCGAAAATTGTTCCCAATAGATTGAAATCTGTGTGTGTTATAGCCAATATGAGTGAAGAATACATGGCTGTTTAAAACAAAAGAAGTTCAGCGTGGCCACCGAGATTGCGGGAGACTTTTCTAAAGGTTCAATACTAACAATTAAGCGGATAAAAACGTAGTCGATTCTTTTTGCCCACTACACCAGACGTTCCCCTTAAGGTGTCCGTCTTAGGCACCGTCCCTCTTCATCAGTCGTTGTCTGTTTCACAAGCAGTGCGTATAACAATAGCCTGTACACAAAGAAATTGGTCTTGTCCAAAATTTTTCCCACTTGGGAGTTTTGCAGAATAGCCTCTAGCTACTGTGCGATTTAGTGATGAGTATGGTGCCGAATAAAAAGCAGGTCCGCTGCGGTCGTAATTTATTGCTGTTGATTTTTTGAAATGTACCCTAAGACCATCCATTCGGGAAGTGGACCAGTTACTAAAAGTGCAGATGGAACTCAATCTGGCAGAAGTTAAAACGCTACAAATGTATCATATCAAACATTGCCTGCTGATTATGTTCAAGAACAATAACCAAGCTTCCTTTGGATTGTTTGTTTTGCGGAACAACATTCAACACACGGCCGAAGAAATTCGTGTACATGATTTGGCTCCGCGTACTTTGCATAGCGTGACTAAAAGATACATGCAATTCCATCATACATAACCATCTCAGCGTTATCAAAAGATAGTGTTCCACACAATCAAACAACACTGGGGCAGATTCCTACGTGCCAGTTCTGTACGAAGACGCTACACTTCGGAAAATCCTGTGCAGAAACTGTATAGGGGGTAAGGGTTTCAGCGTGAAAAAAAAACTCATTTTTGCAAACTTGAGAAAAAAATGTTACTAATTTTGTGAAAATCACTCCTACAACATTTTGTATGGGATTTGTCATTTTTGGACTTAGTCATTTCAAACAAATGGGTAAAACAAAGTTTGACCCTTTTCAAAAGACAGTCTAGATCATTTTTGGAAAAACAAAATATGCAAAGTGGCTTTTTGTGACAAAGTTCTCATGTACAGAAGGTTTGATTGAAATCTGAGAGGGTGCTGCCAACATTTGTTCGAGTTGGCGCGAAATTCGTCCTTTTTTGTTTTCACCTTTTTGTTTTCCTTCTTTTTTCTTGACGGCTTCGTTTAAGATTATCTGGTGTTTCTACTTTATTGATGGACCTTAATTAGTCATCAGGAGCCTGGAATGTTCAATTTGTTATCTTTTTTCACATATTCCCGAAAAAAGATTTTTGTACAGAATACGTAAATATGTGCAATGTGAAATAGTGAAGTGAGACAAGGCACATGTGCTTTCAAGCCCGTTAAACAGAGCGACAGAGAGAGAATGAGACAGGTAGATATTTCAAAGTTTTCATTTTCATTGAAGTGGGTAGTGCAAAGTGTCCGGGCTATGTCGATAGCGCAAAAGCCCTGCATTCAGTTAATTATAATGCAGTCTTTTTCCAGTCATCCTTATAGCTTGCATATTGTTTCGTTCGGAATTCTCGTTCAGGAAATATGGATAAATGAGTCCTTTACAAACCAATACTACGAAATTTTCAGGATAAATATTTAATTGGTTGGAAACGCAAATGACCATTGAAAGTAATACTGGACATGAAAACTGCTTTTGATGCATGGACATGCTTGAAACTACAACTATTAATTTTCTGTGAATAAATATACTTCTAGTCACATTGGTCATGAAAAGGGTCGATGTTTTCCATGCATTTTTTTTTCTCACAAACAGTAAAATTCAATGTGAATTTACTGTATCAGTTTGTAGCTGAACAGTAAAATCAATTCTTATATACATTTTTATTGAAAATGTAATCATGACATTTATTGTTTTATGAGTGGTAGTAGGGTGAATGATGTTGTAAAATTCTATTCGGGTTGCGTAGATTTTTTACATATCTAGAAAGTTGACATGTACTTGAAACATCCTATTCGAAAGAATCAGCCACTAACACAAAAAAACACAAAATATAAGATATTTCGAAAACATCATATATCTATGGACAATAGTTTGGGCACAAAATGTTTCGTCCTCCTAATTATGGCGTTGGGACCATAGTTCTCTATCCAAAACTGCCATCTAGGTTTACATTATGCTCCTAGTTTCATTATTATATACGTTCCAAGTTCATTTCAACTATTCATCGTATGATCGTCGTCCGTCCCTTGATTATTCAAATGTCATTGTAAATGTAATTGAAGTGAATCTAACAGGAAAAATATGTGCGTTGGCATTTTGCAAGCGTCAACCGTGTGAAATCACTTTTCAAAAACAGCGGAAGAATCATAAAGAAACTTTGTTACTAAGAATTTCAAAACATTCAAACAAACTACTGTACAGAAACATTCCGAAACCAACAGCTAGAAACAATGCTATAAAATAAACCGTGCATCTGGATTCGAATTAAACCCCTCTTGAAAATGAACGTGTACGGTATCTCTCGAGGCAACTACCGTACATCGGTTCAGCGGAAAACTTTTGTCACAAGAGCATTCTACAATTTGAATGAAAATTACTGGATAACAAAAAAGCACTGATGGAAATAAGAAATATCATCTTCTCTGCCACTTTTCTTTTTAACTCTGTTTTTTGCATCCGGTTCTTGTGCGCGGCCGTAGGTTTCCTTTCATCCCGGCAGTGGTGGTTGTCGACAGCTAATGCCGACACCAGTGACGCCTATAAGCGTAGCGTTGAAGCGTGTAATACGACAAGAGCAATACCCACCCACCTCGCAAACAGCCTGCCCTTTTCGAACTGCGGGGGTCCTTTTTCGGGCTAGAGAAGAGAAAGAACAAGAAGCAGCTTCTTTTCCGGATCAAATAAGATTACGGTGCACTGGAGTGAGATCTGGACACAGTTCAGCCCCGAAAGTGGTGAGCCTGTCTGCGAGGGGGGTACGACTACCTACTGGTAAAATAAAATTTGATTCGAAACACTTGTTTTCTACTGTTTTGATCTCCCGGCAGCGTCCGGGCATTGCTATTGCGATGTTATAACCCGAGGATAACTTTGTGCAGCTGTGGGTATAGACTAAATTTGATAATGAGATGAGCGTGGGAGTGCGGGGTGATATTTCAGTGCAGTGGAAGTACTTGCAATAACCTATTTATGATGCTACGCTGGGTTACTCGTTTTATGTTTCTTGTTTTAAGGCTTTCAGTGGAGTCGCAATCAAATGCACGATCTAACTGAAATCTAACACAATCTAACTGATTTTGAGGAATTAGTTCAAGCGAGAATATCGGAAAACTACCATCTATTAAAAAGTCGACCGTTTTGAAGCAACTGATTCGAATAGTAGCTGACTTCTGCTGCTTTTAACCCACTATTGCCCAACCTACTATATATAGTCGGTGATAAGAACAACTCCTATTACTCAAATAATAACGCAGAACAGGCATTATAAATTAGTTAATATTGTTCCTATACTATTGCGGAATACGTTTAGAGCAGTTAGAGTAGTTAAACCGGTGTTCATGTTGTTTTATTCAATTTTTCCTTAAGGGGTTACACATTTTTGTCAAGATGAAAAAATCGATTTTTTATAAATTAGATATTCTGAAATTAAATACGCTGATGAAAATTTTCTCAAAATTTCATTAAGATAGTAATACTTCAACTTGAGTTATAGCTATTCATAGACCGCTACCCATTGACCTCTAGTAGGCGGTGCGTAGTGTTTGATACGATGGGCCGTCGACTCGCTGCAACGATAGTAAAACCAACGACACGACCTGAAACTTCATGAAATCTTTTGAAGAGAAAGTGTGCGAGTAATTTACCGCCAGTTACCAGTTCATTGAGTCGCCCCTCGATACGACCAAAAAATATTTTTTTCAGCAACACTTTTTGTTTATTTTATTTTCTGTTGCTGTATAGCAACCATTTTATGTTTACAGGTAGCGTTCTTTCGTTCGATGTGGAAGGAAAGACAAGCTTTGAAATCCCGCTGAATCGTTTCCCAGTGTAATGCCGGAAAGAACGAAGTTACAGTCGAATTTCACCGGAACGATGAAGCTCCGGTGAATTTGATGGAAATGCGGTTCCACATTCCAACAGCGGAATCGGCTGAAATTGACCCTGTCGAAGCATTCCAGGAGCAGGTGATGAGACAGGCTTCCGTAATTTCTGCGTCTGGTGACGCCGGTGACGCAATTGCTATATTCCGAGAGATACATTGCCTGACACCGCGCGGTCGCTACGACATTAAAGTATTCCAGAGCTTTTTCCAGCTGCACGGTAAGACGTATGATTTTAAGATTCCGACGTCATCGGTGCTGCGGTTGTTCCTGCTGCCGCATAAGGACAACCGGCAAATGTTTTTCGTCATTTCGTTGGATCCGCCGACAAAGCAGGGTCAAACTCGTTACCACTTTCTGGTGACGCTATTCCAGATGGACGAGGAAACAAACATCGAATTACCCTTCACCGAGGAGGAATTGAAGGAAAAGTATGAGGATAAACTTACTAAAGAGCTCGCTGGACCGGTGTACGAAGTACTCGGAAAGATTATGAAAGTCATCATAAACCGAAAGCTGACCGGACCGGGAACTTTTATCGGGTGAGCTTGGCTTTATTTGAATCCCAATCCCTAACGGCTTAAGTCGGGCTAATTTAATTTAAATATATTTTGCCTCGTTTTCAGTCATTCGGGAACTCCTGCAATTGGATGTTCTTTCAATGCAGCTGCAGGTTATCTCTACCCACTGGAACGAGGATTCATCTACGTCCACAAGCCACCGGTTCACATTCGTTTCGAGGAAATCACATCGGTGAACTTTGCTCGCAGTGGTGGCTCCACTCGAAGTTTTGATTTTGAAATCGAGCTAAAAGCAGGCAACATCTACACGTTCAGCAGTATCGAGAAGGAAGAGTACGGGAAACTGTTCGATTTCATCTCGTCCAAGAAATTGCACGTGAAGAACATTGGAAAGGATGGCAAAAGCAACTACAAGGAGGACTTTGCCGATTCGGATAATGAGGCTGAACCGGATGCCTATCTGGCGAGGGTAAAGGCCGAAGCAAAGGAGCGAGATGATGACGATGACGATGATGATTCGGAAGAATCGACCGATGAGGACTTCAACCCGAACCAGGCAGAATCGGATGTGGCGGACGAGTTTGATTCAAATGTGGAATCTACCTCCGATGACGACTCGGATGATGCTGGTAGCGACCGGCTACGGCCTTTATGATGTGGTTGAACGCAAGTCGGGAGAAGATAAAGAAGGACAATTCGGGAATCTCCGTCACCGAAATTGCCAAAAAGGGTGGTGAGATGTGGAAGGATTTGAAGGACAAGCATGAATGGGAACAGAAAGCAGCCAAGGCAAAGGAGGAGTATGCAGAAGCATTGAAAGCCTACAAGGAAGCAGGATGCGATGGTGGCGGCGGAGCAAGCGAAGATGATGGTGGAAAAGCGACCAAGAAGCGCAAGAAGGAAGCAAGTTCCCCCAAGAAACCTGCTTCGGCTACGGCAATGAAGGGAAGCGGCTTCAAGAGTAAGGAGTACATCTCCGGCGATGACTCCAGTAGCAGCGGTGACGATGACAATAAGATAAACATAAAACCCGCAAACAAATTCCATTAGCCATACTTATGAAATACATAATCGTCTAATGGAATCAATATTGTGCAGGTTCATAAGTCCTGACTTAAGAAATTCTTAAGCCTTTTTTCATCAGTGTAGTGTAACTGTGCTCGAAATGTTTTGATTATTTTTATTCAACAGAAATCTGAAAAATCCGACTCGGAACCTGAATCAGAAGCATCGGCAAGTGAATCCGCCGAGGAAGAGGAGGAAGCGGATGAAGCAAGCAGCGACTAAAGTAAACTATCGGGAGCGAAAAATGGATTCTCTTTGACCTAAATATTCTCACGTTTGCACAGTTGGATAATACATAAGTGCGTAATAGACACCAAGACAATTCAATGTAAAAGCGCAGTTTTATTTACGTTTCCGCACTTTTAGTCGGACTTATTATGTGCGCAATGCGCTATAACAACTTTAAAGTTAAGCTTAAATGTTTCTGTAACGGAATTTTCGGCATGCTTTCCCTCGCGTAACTTTTCCAGTACGTCTACTAAAGATATGCTGGCTTCACTGATGGCATTAAGATGTTTCGCATCCGACATGTCAGTGACTTTATTCCAAACACTCTTAACATACTCTGGTGTAACATCATCATCGATTGATGTACGGAGAATTGATCCTTTTCCCCTAACAAAATGGACCTATGTGGCCCAACCAGCTGCACTTTCAATTATTGCCCCCGTATTCTGACAGGATTGATGACACAGATAAGCAACGACCGGAGCAATCAATTTAGGTTCTGAAAATCAAAGAAAAAATGAATTTACTTCGCCAGTTTTAAATTCAATGAAACTCACTAAGCTCATTGAACAAAACCTCTGGAAGTATTCCCTCGGTCATCCTTGACGCAGCCGTTGGAACGATTACATTGCATTGAATGTTATTTTTAGCTCCCTCGATTGCGACTGTGTTGGCTAACCCGACCAATCCTAGTTTGGCGGCACTATAATTGGCTTGGCCGAAATTTCCATAGACACCGGAGTTGCTGGATGTCATAATTATTCGACCATAGTTCTGTTTTTTCATGATCGCCCAGGCAGCTCGCGTCGTTAGGAAACTACCTTTCAAGTGCACATCATGAATAAGATTCCAGTCCTCATCGGAAATGCGAGCAAGACTCTTGTCTCGCAAAATTCCAGCATTGTTAATCAAAACATCAACACGGCCAAATGCTTCCATTGCAGTCTGAATAATTTTATCCCCATCCACTACGGAGTTGTAATCTGGAACCGCGGTTCCGCCAGCCGCTCGGATTTCCTGTACCACATTATCGGCTGCATTCGATTTGCCCTGACCGTGAAAATTGCCACCCAAATCATTCACCACAACCTTTGCACCGCGGGAACCGAACAGCAAGGCATATTCGCGACCTAGACCAGCACCGGCACCGGTAACGATCACCACTCGGCCATCGTAGCGCAGTTGATTCTCGTTAGCTGATACCATTTTCTCTCCGCACCCAAGCTGATTGACCTCTGGAATGAGCAAATTCGGCGCCGGGAAGCTTATTTGTTCACCAATAATCATAAAATTAATTTTAAAGAATTGAAGATTCCAACCAGTTTATTTATAGTCACAATATTGTAACCATGGGTTACTGTTATTAGAAAAAAAATATAGCAACAGATTCGTCAGAGCTGCTAGTTTCATGAATATTTTAAGCAAACATCAAATTTGACATTTCCAGTTACCTGAGTCACTGAGGGGTAGTCAGATTTGAGATACAGTTTCGGAATGCAAGTGTCTAGTCGTGTCGTTGGTAAAACTCGATTATCTCGAAGTTGTATTTTGTTGAAAAGTTCATTCGCGGCGATCACGATTTCTCAGGATTTAATTACTCAATCAATCTGAAATTTTCTCAGGATTTAATTACTCGATCAATCTGAAATTTTCACTAGTTGTTCCGTATTATACCAGCAACTATGTGTACAAAAATAATGTAACTGGAATGACCACATCATTTTTTTCCGATCGAAAAACTCGAATTGTGATACGCATGAAAAATAAGTTGGGCAATAATGGGTTAAAATATATAGCAAAGGCCTGATTATACATTGCGTTACGACAGATTTCGTTCAATAGACAACTTTGCAGCTCTTCGAACAAGACAATTATTACTTCAGCACTAACAGAGTAAAACGTAAAAACTGAGTACTCAAGCATAAAACGACGGAATCGAGGGGGGGGGGAGGAATAAATTGCGAAAAGATAAGAGTCATCAAAGAAGAGTGATATGTGAGTAGTGAAAAATAAAGATGGATGAACACTGAAGAGTGGTGAGTGAAAAGTGAAGAAATATGAGTAAGCTGACCAACGCTGACGAAAAAATCCCTACACTATGCGAACAGTGCGTATGGGCGTGGTGAACAATTACGCTTAGTCGCTGAATGATGTACGGTTTTTTTCATCAGAATTGGTCAGCTTAAATATGAGTAAGGGAGGAAGAGTGAAGAGTGAAGAGTGAAGAGGAAAGAGGAAAGAGTAAAGAGTGAAGAGTGAAGAGTGAAGAGTGAAGAATGAAGAGTGAAGAGTGAAGAGTGAAGAGTGAATAGTGAAGAGTGAAGAGTGAAGAGTGAAAAGTGAAGAGTGAAGAGTGAAGAGTGAAGAGTGAAGAGTGAAGAGTGAAGAGTGAAGAGTGAAGAGTGAAGAGTGAAGAGTGAAGAGTGAAGAGTGAAGAGTGAAGAGTGAAGAGTGAAGAGTGAAGAGTGAAGAGTGAAGAGTGAAGAGTGAAGAGTGAAGAGTGAAGAGTGAAGAGTGAAGAGTGAAGAGTGAAGAGTGAAGAGTGAAGAGTGAAGAGTGAAGAGTGAAGAGTGAAGAGTGAAGAGTGAAGAGTGAAGAGTGAAGAGTGAAGAGTGAAGAGTGAAGAGTGAAGAGTGAAGAGTGAAGAGTGAAGAGTGAAGAGTGAAGAGTGAAGAGTGAAGAGTGAAGAGTGAAGAGTGAAGAGTGAAGAGTGAAGAGGGAAGAGTGAAGAGTGAAGAGTGAAGAGTGAAGAGTGAAGAGTGAAGAGTGAAGAGTGAAGAGTGAAGAGTGAAGAGTGAAGAGTGAAGAGTGAAGAGTGAAGAGTGAAGAGTGAAGAGTGAAGAGTGAAGAGTGAAGAGTGAAGAGTGAAGAGTGAAGAGTGAAGAGTGAAGAGTGAAGAGTGAAGAGTGAAGAGTGAAGAGTGAAGAGTGAAGAGTGAAGAGTGAAGAGTGAAGAGTGAAGAGTGAAGAGTGAAGAGTGAAGAGTGAAGAGTGAAGAGTGAAGAGTGAAGAGTGAAGAGTGAAGAGTGAAGAGTGAAGAGTGAAGAGTGAAGAATGAAGAATGAAGAGTGAAGAGTGAAGAGTGAAGAGTGAAGAGTGAAGAGTGAAGAGAGAAGAGAGAAGAGAGAAGAGAGAAGAGTGAAGAGTGAAGAGTGAAGAGTGAAGAGTGAAGAATGAAGAATGAAGAGTGCAGGGTGAAGAGTGAGGAGTGAAGAGTGAAGAGGTGAAAAGTGAAGAGTAGAGAGTGAAGAGTGCAGAGTGAAGAGTGAAGAATGAAAAGTGAAGAGTGAAGAATGAAAAGTAACAGTGAAGAAAAGCGCCTACAGATCCATTCAAACTCTGTAAAATTATAGGCGCAGGGCGTGTCAACACAGGTTGAAATTTAAAAATGAGCCGACTTGGTTAAAAATTCTTTTTAGAACAGTTATGGCTCCATGCATACTATAATTAGTGACTTGGATTGGTAATCGGAACATACAGTTGTTGCGCACGTTTTTTTTTGTTAGGAGAAACTTTGCCACTGCGACCACTATTCAGATTATCTTTTGTGGCTGTCCCTGTTTGCTCTACAAGTTACAAATTGCCCGAATCCAATGTAGATGGAAGCGAGTTGTTTGTTTGCCCACATGTGTCGTCCCAACCAGGTAGTACATTATTAATGTAGCTAAGGATCCGTTTTGGAAGAGGTATGCCATACCTCGTGAGGCGTCATAAGATGCCTTCCGAAGCATCGCTCCTTTCAAAGAAATAGTACTACACAATGGCAGAGAATATGTTCCGAGCTCTTGGGCTCATAGTTACAGAATCGACAAATGTCATCTTGACTGTTTTTTATTCAGTTCGTTTATTCATCATCTTGACTTGTTGCGCAATACTGGAGGTGCACGTTTATGTTGATTTGTTCCAAAATAGGTGGGACGTTCATTTGATAAAGATAACATATTTGACGAATGAAGATTCGTCAAATCGTTGTAAATGTCACGAAAGAATGTGTCTATTCAGCAAAGGTGCTGATGCCAATTTATACGCATTTCATCAATCGTAATTGATGAAATAGTGCACCATCCTCACTAATAGAGCCAAAATAGGTTCTTTACTCTATGTGTTTCGAGACTTACATCACATATGGCGATGTTGAAAAAATAATATTAGAATGTATTTGCCATAAACTCTACTACAGCAGAAGAAAAAATCCCACTGACTTGTTCTACGTAAAATCTCATCTACTTGGAAGCCTCATCCGAACCACTTAGTGGGCGGCCGCAGTGATGTTAAATGGCGAAACTTAAATAAAATAATGGACGAAAAATCATCATAAAATAAATTAATAACACCACTGGATATCAAAAGGATCTCCGGCAAGTGCTAACCCTCTTCTGCTGTTTAGCTGCTGGTCGGTCGCTTCCCGCCAAGGCAAGCGCTACAGGAATGACGAAAAATGAGCAAGTGCAAGTGAGAAAATGGTGTCGGTCTCGAGCATCAGGCGTTGGATTGCGCCTTCAGTGGAGAAGATTTTTTCCTTTCTACTTTCTTGTATATTGCACAAAAAGGGTAATTCGCTATTTCGTCGTTCGTTTAGCTGTATTTGCCTTATAATGAAAATGAATTATCACTCGGGTCAGCAAGCTTCTAGCCAGTGTCCTTTTTCCGGAAGCCCCGGATGCACGCTTAATTTTTATATCTTTTTTTTCCTTCGAGAAGGAGACGCAGAAATGTTAATCATAATTTAGAAATAGCTACGAATAAAAATTTGCAGTAACAGAAGGACCACAGCGAGGAGGTAAGGAAGAAGCTGAAAGCAGCAACGCTAACAAGCTATTTGCTCAGGGGTTATTAGAAGGAATGCTTTTTCTCTCCAACACGAACATCATCGCATGTGACTGATTGCAATATAAATTTGATTTCATAGCATACCCATGATACCTCTCTAAAGTAAGATTATCAAAATCTGCTCAAATATCATAGTTAGCTAATAATCCAAAAAAATGTTAATAAAATAGACCGAACAATTCATTTTACCTGTCCAATATTAAAATCTTTCGATAAGCACATCACACTAGTATTTCATTCAAAGCTTGCAATATCAATTATCAATCAATTTCTGCGTAGGCGATCATTTCAAATAAGTTAACATTCCAGGCTTCGATACTACATTGCTGCACAATTGCATCTTCCGCTCGTTACAGCGCTTACGGTGTGCATAATTGAAAGGTTTCTTTCCCTTTATCAAACTCTTCCTTATTCCTTCCACGATGCACGTATATTTTGACGATGGTGTGGCAACGCGAACGTGTTCTAGTTTTCGTTTTCTATTTCCCAGAATCGACTCCCGGAAAGTAATTCTCCGCGAAAACTCCATTCATTAAATTTGCAAACAACACCCTGGTCCTTCGGATGATGCATAGATATATTCGTGCTTGGAAAACCCGGGCTAGCTAAAGCAGCACGGAACATTGTGGCGATGAATTATGAATTAATTTTATCTCAGTTCCCAACGGGCTCCGCTTTTCACTCACTTCACTCACGCTTTGGTGGGAAAATGCTCGGTATCGCTTTAGACAGTGCAGCGGGAAGGAAGGGGTAACGAAAAATGTGGCCGCCGCTTTACCGTCATTCCTGGGACCTCGGTTAGTGGCGGAAGTAAAAAGCTATAACACTTCGCCATGCAGTTGCCATAATTTTTCGACCAACTTTTCTTTCAGCGGCAACCCATTTTTTGGCATGCCTGTTGTTTGGTAAAACCTTGGAAGCAAAACCACCGTCGTCGCCTGCCAGCCCGCCCGCGGGCAATGTACGAAGTCTACATTAGAATCCAACTTTTGCCTCAATCTTTTGTTGGTGCGAAATTATTTTCATCTTCACGCTTATTACTTGCATCATGCGAAACATCAGCGTGGGTTTGGAAGTTTCCTTTCATGGGTGGACTTTTCAGACAAAGTTTGGTAAGCCGTAGCCGGTTGAGCTGCGTAGTGTGGTCCACAACTATTTACCAACAAGTAAATGTTGGCTTTGGTCATAGCAAAGCAAACAAAGCAAAGCCTCGGTACTAAATTATCGGTTGGATCGAAATGAATGAGTTCCTGAATTCAAAACATCCACAAGTGTCCAAATCGGATAAAAATGCCATAGTTACGAGCATTTCAGTTTTTGCGTGTACTCTGTCGGCCTCTTAAGGAATAGAAATTCAGAAGCCCTTCCTCAGGCCCTTGTTTACTTTATTATTAATTTTATTCACCCGAAAACTGTACTTTGTGATGTTCTAATATGCCATCAGATCAGTTTCCATCTTAGGAAAGAACACTGGGATTTGGCCGAATTGTCATTTGTCATTGTCAATTGGACGATTGTCATTTGGCCGAAAAGATCAACTAACAGAATGCTACTAAGCTGACTACCGTTAGGCCGAATACCATCTGGACGAATGAGTCAATTATCTGTAAGCCTTTATCCGAAACCTAATTGGTCGAAAGAGGATTGCCCATTCGATTTGACTGAAGAACCGTAATGAGCATGAGCTTGAGCATGATGACCGTACAATTCGTAGCTGCTACTCCAAGATTGACCAGAACAAGCGAAATTGCACAGGGAATCTACGAATGGGGCCTGGGAGTAGCTATCCATCCTCAATGTGCACGTTTCGAGTGTTCTATACTTTGAAATGCCAATGACGGCACCGGCAACGTCATCAGGAAAGGGAAGTATTATTAGTTTAACAAACGTTGTTATGGAAACCGTGTATACGTCTGCATCTCCACGTTCGCTACGGGAAGGATTTTTTGTTAAAAGGATGGGGTAAATAGTTACACAAAACTGGATTCACCTAGATAAGTGATACGATCCATGCGACTCTCAGTAATGTTATCGCGTATTTATTGCTCTGGGCAGCCGGCTGCCGAGAATTTATGATAGATGTATCGTTTGTTGAAATTGTTTTGAAATGTTCGGTGTGTAAAGAAAGCAACTGCAGCTCCGGACAGTCGATAGTGTTGCTTATATTTCATTGAATCAAACGTCAGGTGAACGATTTTAATATTCCTTGTTTCTTCATTTCGGCGAAACACGACATTCCAAAAACAATGCAACATAATACAAAGCGATTAAAGTAGAATGGGGTCAAATATATATTGGAATACAAGAGGTATAGGGCATTATCTTTGCTAAGTTATTGCAGAGGTCGCTTGAGTTCTGTGAATTAATCATGGTAAAAAACTACAAGGGGCAGCCCTATGGGGTTGCTCGAACTGTAGACGTAGGACTATACTATTTAATGTAAAATATTTATTTTCTTAGTACTTAGTGTGTGGGAAAAAACACCCGGACCGGTGCAGAAAAATCAAATTTTAGACAATATAATCACATCTCATGTATAGAACAAGCTTTCTAGTTGCTCTCAAACAGATCCTAAAAGTTCAAACACCCATGGATAACCCCAAGTTTGTAAATGTGTTTCGATGCCACAGGATTGTAAAATGGTTAATATTACGTCATGAAAATTCAATTCTTCCGTGACAATTTTTTGCCTGCAAAATGCCCTGTGTGTATGCAAAGCTCATGATTTGTTGGATATTAGCATTGATCGGAAAATGCTTTCCAACGCTGCGCATTGCATACATACAGGAAATTTTGCAGGTCACCAGAAGCTGTTAATTTTACCACCGCCACATGTTCATTTTACCCACTCGCTATAAACATGTCTCATTTTTGGACATGTTTAGAAATCAAGAATCATGTTTGAAAACATGTGTTTATGACGAAGTATTTTACCAGATATGTACAAAACATGTCTAATAAGAAACATAAGGTGATTGTAATATCTCATTCACTTATTAGTTAGAAAATAATGACTTTGCTTAACGTGTTCATTTTACCGCCCCAAACATTGAACCCAAGCGTACAATGCAAAATGAGTCAACGCTGATGATGATGGGTAGAGCGAAAGAGACAACTAGTACCACCACGACACTATTAGCGCATTTCCATATTAAATTTACAAAAGGGCGAATAAGATTTGTAAACAAACTTTTATTTTGATGGTTTCTCTTAATTTACTATAATTTCAACGCAGAAAACAATTGAAATTACTTCTACGAAGGGTAAAAATTTACATTAACGCATATTTTTCATGAAATTCCGCTCTGTAGCAGACTAATGAGCGAAACAAATTTGTTTACAAAAAACAGTTTCGCCCTTTTGACGAATTAATATTGATTTCACCAAAATTCCACGCGGCCTTTCCCGATTGAAAGGAACGGCCGCGCTTAGCCCATCTGTCAAATTATCGTGATTTTGCATAGCGAAGGGCTGAATGATTTTGTTCCAAAAACAGCCCTGCGTTATGCAACACTTTGTGCAGATTGATTATACCAGTTGCAAGTGGGGCCAAATTCCGTAAAATTCCTTTTAAATTACAGAGTTGATAAAATTGCTTAGATGAGCTAAACTAATTAATCAAATCCTGTTTTAAAAACTGTCCTTGCGTTTAAACCAAAATGGGAAGCTTATTACTACCACTACAATACTTAATTTCAAGCGCAAATAGCAAATACATGTGCTAGTTAAACCAAAAATCTACTGGCAACATTACAGCGGCATTTAGGAAGCAGCTGGAGCGGTCGCCTGTTGGACGACACAGGGTAGCGACCCTCCACAGCCAGTGTAACGGACTTCTAGCTCAGCTACACTGGCTGTAAAAAACACAGCACAGTGATCTGCTTCGCCAGCCGTTCAACAGGGAACTGAGCGTGTCTGGCCAAGTCCGTTCTTTAAATAGTCGATGATGACGTCATTCATAGAAGCGTTGCGCGCTAGGTACACCAATCCGTCGTACAGGGCTTGGGAAGCGCTATCTTCTGTGTGTTAATGCGCGATGTTTTGACAAGGTTGTATATTATTTAATTTTTTAATGCTATGATATCAAAAATCTTTGGGTTTATCTATTGGAATCTATTCTTAGAAGTATTTCGGGGCGATTTGGACAAAAAAATTGAAAATTTATCGTGAGATGGCTGAATTATATGCGTTTAAAATTGGACCACTTTTCGTTACATACCATTTTTGTAGAATTTGCAGAGTGCACCTCCATATCGAAAACAAAGACGTAGTCCTACGTCAAAAATGTCAAATGATTTTTTCCTTGCGCACAAATTAATGTGAACACGAGTTTTGTGTTGGTTTTTCGATATTATTGTTTTTGAAAAACGGACATAAACGTAACACATACGCTTAGGGACACAATAGGTCAGCCATTTGGAGGCACTATACTGCCTATGATCGCATGTACGTCCCATTTTCTATGGGATTTCATTTCTTTGTGGGTCTGATTCGCAACCATAGACAGTATAGGTCCCTACTATATAGTAAATTTGAATTATTTTGACAGAAAAATTGTGCGTAATTTCGTGCGACAAACGCCAAAGCGAAATGAAGAGGACATGAAGAACGCAATTGCATCTGTTCGAGATGGCGCCAGTATTCGATCAGCCTCTAAACAATTCAAGGTTCCACTAGAAACATGACATGCTCGTGTGAAAGGAAAGTGCTAGTCATCAATGGAAGCGCGTCAGTTATTTCGCGTGAGTTTACAATATAATAATACACTGAAGTTTTTTTATGCGGGGAATGCGTACCGCATAAAAAACCGCCTACAAAAACTACAGAACTTTGAAAATCCGCATAAAACACCGCATAACTTTGAAAATCCGTTAGTTATTATTGATCTAGACTGGTAAACCCAAGAAATTGGGCACCCATTTTAATAAGTTTTGCATCACCTTCATATCATTTATATTTTGTTGTCTTTTCTCGGTGAAAATGAAAACAGCAAGCTTTACCATTATTACATGTAACGTTTCGGCTTACTGTTCTTCAGCCATCGTCGGACGCCTACAAAAATTTATTGAGCATTAACATTAACATCAAATTGTTCACAAAAAATTACAAAGCTAGCATTCACAAAACAATGACAAGTTACAATCAACTCACATAATCTTATCTAACACATCCTCCATTCACTCGAACTCTCGTTCACTCTTCACCGCTAGGCGGGCGATCACTCCTCGACTGCCTGCGTTCCTCGCTATTCGAACACTGTCGAAGCTTGGTGACCAGACCATCATACATTGTGCGGGACGTTCCACATTCTCTTTGTAAGTTCACTGTTTTCTCTTCGCCGATAAGTTTGATGTGGAACATCTCTGCAGTTAGTCTACTCTCCTGGTTTTCGATTCTTTCCGGTATCCGGGCGGCGAAATCGACGATTTGTCCTCCTTGCAGTTTGTGCTGGGCTAAGCCAGTTCTCGCATCTTTTTTCTTCGAATTGTTCTTGTGCTCCGCCACGCTTAGAAAAAAAGAAAATTACGTATTACGTAAACAGCGACACGACGTATTTTTCTATCTGATAGCAGGATTTTACATGTTTTGATATGTAAAATTAAATTTCGCGACTCTTTTGATATAAAACTCAAACTGAATGTCTTAGCGAAAAGCGAACAACTCACATTTTTACATGTAATTATATGTAAATTTATTTGAATTCGAATGCTCCTCTTATGTGCATCTTCAAGATTTAAAGTTACAAGACTTTTTTTTGCTGTATATCGCCGGTTCCACACAGAATCGAATACACCACGTTCTTATGTTTCCCATATCATGTTGGTACCAGTTTATATGGGAATTTACTGTGTGATCACACTCTTCAACACGTAACTCCGGAACCGGAAATCCGACCAATAAAAAAATCAACAGCGAATAATGGGAAGATTATACCTCTCATTTGAGACTAAGTTTGTGCACATCGGCCCAGCCATCACACACATACATACGCACACAAACATTATCGGATCTCGACGCACTGAGTCGAAGGGTATATGACACTCGACCCTCCGGGCCGGGATTATGTTGCCCATGTTCAGAGTGATTGCATAACGTTTTTATGAGAAAGGCAAAAGGTGTGAAATCAGCCAAGTCCCAAAAATTCGATCAATAAAAAAAAAATTTCGAGATGAAATAAAATCTCGAGGTTTCATGCTTTTTAAAGACATTTGGCATAGAAAATACTAAGTCGATCTCTAAAATTTCAAATACCCTCCGTTCAAATAAAACTTTTAGTTCCGACTTATATGGGAATGTCTTATGTGACGGGACGATTCAATCTGCCCGAAATTTTGTAGCAGTCTATAGGGATAATATACCTTTCATTTGTAAAAATCGGTAAAGAATTCGTTGAGAAATAGGTGTGACATCAACTCAGGGACGTGGCAAGTTACCTTAGGGCATCAAGAGCCGCCATAGGTGGCCAATGTGGTCAAAGCGACTTCGATGGATCATTAATGACCTAGACAAGCAAATCCAATTAATGTTGCACACATTTTAGGTGGGTCGGCCACACTCTGCGCAGGGGCGGAAACGAAATCTGCAAGTAAGCGTTGGACTGGAACCCAGCAGGACATCGCAGCAGAGGCAGACCCAGAGGCTCATGGCGGCGCAGGCTCAACAAGGAAATAAAAGAAGTCGACAAAAGTTTGACCTGGCAGCAGGTCAAGACGATGGCGGGCAATCGCCCAGGATGGCGATCTTTCACAACGGTCCTTTGCACCACCAGGGGTGCGCAGGAATAAAAGTAAGTAAATATTCTTTTGTAAGCATTAAATTCATTATAACATGTGTATTCAGGTATATAACAGTTTGGGATCTCCAATAATATTAAAAACTGTATATTTTTGCTCCTACGTTTATAAAATCGGAAATAATCACGTATAAGTAAAAATCGTTCTTGCAATTGAATGTCAAACCAACTGCTGATTTCTGTTTGGAAAAACTAAAAAAATATAATAAAATAAGCTTACCCTATGCATAGAATTCTAGAGTGCCACGAATAAAACATTCTTGTCTTTATTGCGCATAGTCTAGACATTGAAAAAAGTGCCTGCTTATGCATTCCTTCTTTTACGTTGTCGAAGTCTCGTAAAAAATGCTAAAATCTTCGATAACTTTGAAACGAATGAGTATTTTTACATACAGTCTTCAACAATATTGTGTTGTTCAATGCCTCCATATTTGTTTGGAACACGGTTTGCACAAAAATTACAATGGAAACAGTAATATTAAAAAAACTAAATTTTAATGGGTTTGCCACAGAAAACACTTTATAAATCGATAACCTTAAGTCCTACAAGTTTAAGTTGTTCAACAAAATTCTTCATAATGAGTTTTTATTAAACTTTGTTGAAGACACCAACTTTCTACCTCGTCAATATAAAAAGTTATTTTTTTTTATTTCGATCGTAGTAAGCTATGCCTAATTTTAAATTTTATCATATTGTGGGGAATATTCTTACGAACAATTCGTCCAAAGACATCCTGTGAATATATTCGATGGTTTGAAGTGGCCTCTAGTGAATTAAAATAACGTTTTTGGGGTTCCCAACCATTGAGGGTATAATTCTTTGTACTTTTACTGCGACTTCCGAATTAGGCCTCAGATTTGAAGAAAATCGGTAATGTTCCCGATCTTCAAAGCCCCATATATCCGGTCACAGTTGCGTGCGGTATACAAATTTAATTGCATTTTATTTCCTAAAAAATTCCGCAACTTTTGGTATACATATTGTCATACATTTACGGCGGCTTCCAATTAATTGCCTTTTTGATCGGGTTTCTTCCACTGTGCACCGTCGTGCTAATAAATCAGGAACTCGAGATACAGGAGGTCAAACTGCCATACTCACTAGTGCCACATAGTTACAGAATCTCGAACTATTCTGCATACCAATCCGTAGGTTTTGATCTCCAGAACAAAATTGCCGAAGACACATCTATCTATAAATATAAAACTCAATGTTTGTATGTATATGATTTATGGACTCCCAAACGAGTTAACCGATTGCCGTCAAAATGTATACATAGTAGGCATTTGTTCTGGAGCGTGTTTGTTTTCTATTGGTTGGCGATTATCTGCCCGCCAGATGCCGCTTCGTAACAAATTGTGTTTTCCTCCTATTTCGTTGAAAGTCGCAGCAACGCGCGGTTGGTATTAGCTAGTATCTTCTGAAAAATCAGAAGCTTTAGATAGATTAGATCGAAAAAAAATGTAAGCTCACTAACGTCGCCAGGCGGCCGAATTCTGGCAATTTTGCAAAAGAAAATAGTACTGTAAATGAAACGGATCACAAGGTATCCTAAAGACTATCTGTGTTGTACAAAGTACAACGCACGAGTGCTCGAGGGTTAAAGTTAAGACTCGTGCCCTTAACGCGCAAATTGGTTTAATGCAATTTTTCCTTTTTGGGAATTAATATTGCATTGTACTTAAACAGTGGAAATACGTTGAATATAAACTGATGGAGTCTGTAATTAACAAACTGTTCTGATGGCGATCACAAAGAAACGAATACAAAGCTTTACTTGCCCTCGTAAAAAACATTTTAAATTATCGCCCAAATATCCGCAATCACAATGTATGCGATCGTGCTGCGGCACTTGCATATGCGAACCAGTAACTTCGTACTTTGGACATATTCGAACATAGGTTCGGTTCAAATGTTTTGTGCCCTGCAGAACTAAGCTAGCACCGGATTGACACTAGCTCCAAAAACGAAATCACTATTTGTGTTTCTGAGCAAACCCCTACTTACTTACTCACTTACATGGACTAGAGGATAATTCTTCAAAATAGGTATTCAAAGTATGATACGAATCATGTCATAGAAGTCCCTACTATACAGTTTAGAGGAGTTAATCCAATTTTGCGAAAAATCTTGCAACCGTGCTAAAAATATTTTAAAAAAATTTAGTGTGTTGTGCATGTCTTGAAAAATCTGATCACTTTCTCTACATCATCCCAATGTGTCTCGATCATGATTCGATGTATCTTAATTTGCTCTCAATCCATTTGATAACCGTAGGTAATAAGCCTATTTTGGCACTTTTGAAGAGTGCCACACTATAGTTTGATAACTTTAAAAGGATGTTATATAAACTACAACATTTTACAAAATAAGTACCAGTGCACAATTTCTTGAACATCGACATTATACTTAATTAGCACAAATCACTTACGTTTCTAAATTTTAAATTCTGTGCATCTATTCTCACCACGACAATCCAATTGCGGCCTCTTTGCCGTGCCAAATATAATGGCATAAAAATAAAGTATGGTTGAGACGCAATGACTTCTCCAGTTCAAATAAAGGTATGTCTCATTGTAGTAATTACTATGTAAGGTAACCATATCTGGCGGATAAAAACTCAGGACGCACAGAGAAATAGGTATTGTCATTATCTCATATGCTTGGTTCGAAACAAAGAATTTCCAAAAGGCTCAACTTCCCGAATAAGCAATTTAACCTATTCAGTTTAAACAAAGATGGTAAAAGAAGCTTACCAATTATTTGTATCATAAAAGTTTGGTTTTTTAGAGTTTAGGATTCTTCTCATCAGTAACTAACACTAACTTAGTGCTAGTTAGATAAGTCTAAATCAACACCAAATTGGCGCCAGCGCAGTAGTTCATTTCTGCTGATGAGGAATACTGAACCGAAACCGTTTTTTAGGATGAGTCCCAAACGCCTCACACGATACAAAAATTTCTCAACTGAAAAATATTTTTAGGAAGGACCAAATTTTTTGTGTATGAGGACACAATACATAACATAGAAGTTTGGTTTATTTGTGTTTTGGATTATTAGGTACTGGTACTAATATGGTAAATCCGAAACACCAAACAATCAAATAGTTATGTTGGATACTGTGTCCTCATGCATAAAAAAAATTTATCCCGCTCAAAAAAAAACTTCCTGTTTTGTAATTTTTGCATATTCATCTTGCAATTATTTTGAAAAAATAGCAAAAAATTGATATTTCCCTGTTCACTCTAAAATGAGCAAATGCAGAGGATATCTTCTCATTATTGGTAGGATCATCTCTGATATAATAAAATTCAAGATAAATATTCAAATTTTCAAAATTACAAGAAAAAACATATTGTGGTTGTATCGCGGTGTTAGACAAATGTGATGGTGTTACGCAAATGTTTGCATTCAATATCATTGACGGTTAGCTGACAACACAAACACGCAAATCTAACCCAAGTCCCACTTTTCTCTGGCTGAATCGTATCACTCTTCGGGTGTTCTGGTATGACACATTGATTACGAATGCAAATTGTGGTGATAAATATTTCGATACAATTCGACCGTAGAGTAGAGTGGGGTAGTGTGATGCAACCGACTTTACAACCGAACGGATGAAATAAATTCCTCACCGAAGGTATCGAAAGTGCATGGTGTCAGACGATAATCAAGCATATCAGTGCTATTCTCATTGTATATCTGTCACTATAGTTAAGATGTCATTCGTGAATCACACCAAACGTTTTCCTTCGTCACGTCAAATATAAACGCAATTGGACATTAATCATAAATCAGAATATATTGGCTCAATTTGGCAAGGCCAATGAGAACCAAAAATCCTGATACGCAATAGCATTACTGCAGGACAGTTACATATCAAACGACATGAGATATAGTAGTCGGATTCACAAAGATCACATGAATCATACTCAGCCTCCTGAATAGTAGCCATATGTATAGCCATAGTAGAGTTCGCGATGTCCACAGTAAAGTATTTGTTTGAAATAGGTTTGCAAGCTACACCAATGGTTTATCCAACTTATCGACACGAGCGAAGAAGTCAGTCACAGCGCTCGCTCCAGCCAATTTGTCCGCCCTTTCACTATCAATATTACCTGGATTACCTAGTACTCATGAAACGTAGAAAGCATATGAAATACTAAGTTCTTCGATATGGCGATTCGATTATTAATTTCGACCTCGAAACGGCCGAACTAAATTCTTTTAGAGCAGCCTGACAGTCGAAGCAAAAATAAATTTTTTTACCGCAAACTCCCTGTTCAAGTTCCGATTGAATGCCACATCGTCGCTGTTGTGCTATCTTATGACAAACGCCATTTTGGGGTAAACTGAGTTAAATATGCCATATTGTTGGTCTAAAAAATCTCTACAAAATGGCGTTTTCGGAATTTTGACAAACTACTTGGTTACTGAGATAGCGAGAAACGTGCTGAGAAATTCTCTAATATTTGCTTTAAATGGCTGTGTCTGGGCATTGACACAAGTTATCTTGATGGATTAGATGTTTTTCTATGTAAAAATGTCTGAGAAACCCAATGGCAAAATCATTTTCAAAATAAAAATACACGAAATGTGAGAAAAAAGTAATTTTAGTTTTAAACAGGAAATATAGCATATTTGGCAACAATGTATCCAAAAATCATTATTTTTTCTAGTTTCCCTGACTCATTTCCTTTAAAATGCATCTCACCGATTGTTTATAGACCAAATAAAGCCAAAGACATAAATAAAAGTTAATAATTGATGATTTTTTTCTATGGAAAATTTTCCAAGCACGATTATGATACGCCATACAAATTTTGTCATCAATACACACCTATGACACGTATGAGTGCGACTTTTGTTTACATGTTTAGCAAAAACTCGTAATATAGTCAACCGATCTTCATAATATTTGAGAGATTAAAACAGAATAGACAGAAGCATCAATTGTATTCTGTGAATTGTTTCTACTATTTACCAATTGTAAGATATTCAATCTCAAACTTTAAAAATCGTTTTTCTCGAAATGTGCAAAATGGCACTTGTCATAAGATAGCACAACAGCGACGACATAGCATTGCAAAGATTTCTGCTTGAAATGTGGTACAGTACCTAGCAAGCGAATAAGTTTGGTCTAATTTCATTTCACGACAACAGACACTAGTGCCGGCTCGGCCCTCCAGTAAACTGCGTATTCTCAAGTTGTCGCTCCCTACAACCAGACCACGGTGTATTTGGTAGAACAATTTTATTCGAAAAAAATCGGCATCGCTTAAACTTCAGCATGTGACAGAATAGACTTTTTTCCCTTTCATTTGAAAGTAAAATTAAAATATTCTGTCAGGGGCTCCAGAACAACTTTTTATTTTAAAGTTTTTTTGTTTGAAAACTTAGGTTTTTCAATGAAACTGGTTCACGTTTTTGCCCCTAGGTAGTACTTTGGACATTCAAATATTACCAAAAGTGAGAATCTGATGGACAATTTCATTGTGTAGAACTTTGTAGAGAACTATATCGCGATGTAAAATCGCCAGAGAAAACTAGTAATTTTTTATCTAGTTTCTAGATTCGCACGGGACCTATTGGTTAAGAAGCTTTATTCCAAAAACATTTTCATTTGTAAAATAAATATTTGCCTTATTTTAACAGTGTGCTCAGAAGAACCTGAATGCTAGCAAAGTCCCACCTTTAAGCGGAAAAAACATAATTCCAGATTCCACCGTTTTATGCGCACCAATGATATTTTAGGATCAAGGAGAAAGGTAGACAAAATTTGAACGAAATTAGTACTCTTTTGAAAGATGCTGGGTAATACAGCAAAATGAAACAGTTTATTTCAGTTACAGATATATTTGTTTCTTCTTTTTATGTCTTCACTCATTCTGGAGTATGCTTGATGTAATCTTGAATCAACCTTTTTGCTTGTTAGCATCTTGTGGAATATATTTGGCCTAAATTTTAACGTTATATTTGATCAAACTCGATTAGATATTCAGTCATTTGATTTGGTTTCGATTGAGAATCATGTTTGAAAGTTTCACGAAGGATAGAAAAATAATTCGATGTGATTTATGTTCAAGTTTGTTAACTTTTGGGAATCGCTGTACATTGAACAGAAATCACAATAGTAAATGAGAAATAAAGGTTTTGTCTATTGTACGAAAATAGCGATCTCAATATAAATGTAGAAATAGAAAGAATCACCTTTATCCCAAAGACGTGTTGCTGTTAATGTCTCCAGATTCTGAACTGAACTGGCAACTCTGTCTTCTTGATATGTGGTCTTTGCTCTTATCCCATATTATGAGGGAAACTTTCAATAATCAGACCTGTAGTACCTTGAGAATTTACTGAAAGTATTGTCCAGCCTGATATTTTCTTGTTCGTTTTCTGTTGTGATCCGTGTTCAACGAGTAACGACTCCGGAATTTCTTCTTAAAGGAAATTATGAATCTTGGTTTTGTTTTTTTTTAAGATTATGTGAAGTGTGTTCGATTTGGAAATAAAACTTGAGGACAAGCAAAACTCTGCATCTATAAATTCTGATGAAATGAATTTACCCCAAAAGATAACAAACATGGATCCAAAACTCGAAGAGCTTTTTTCTCTTTCAATCATCTTTCTTTTAATGTTGAATAAGACAAACAGGATTCTCAACCCAATGTTGCAATAAAATCCGTCGTTTATTACAATTACTCGAACTGTCTAATTTAGTTCATTCAAATATAAAGCCAATTGTATTTTACCAGGCAGGATAGTATCAGGAAGAAGGGTCATTCTAGTTTACATTAGCTATCTCCTAGAGCGAGAGAAGAAATGAAAAAGGCATGATAAAATCCGTTACTACATTTATCAACATCTTAAAAAGGTATAAGATAATCGAATAAATTTGGTCAACACCTTTCCACACCTCAAGGAGTTCATAAAGTGTCATTTTCGCCCAAGAACAGGAGGAATCTGAAAATACATTTTTCTGCTGATAATGGGACTTTGTGAACAATAAAATTTATCTGAATTAACTGTTCATTTAAACCCAACATTTTTCTTGTGAGTCCTTGTTAATCGACTTCTTAATTCTTCACACCTAAAAACTGATAAAACAGATTCTCACTTGTAGTATTTTTTGAATGTCTATAGTACCAATTAGTAGCGAAAATGCGAATTAATTTTATTAAAAAACTTAAGTTTTCAATCAAAAAACTTCAAAATAAAAAGTTGTCCTAGATCCCCCGACAGATCCCTCGTGAGGAGGAATTCTCTCGATGAAAATTTTAAAAGAAAAACTACACGTTAGTGTAAGGTCACTTGGAGCAAGTATATACTCATCCCAAATAACCGTTTGTGGCCAGTCTTGTGTGGCTGGTTCACGCCCCAAGTAACAATCCAAATGCTAATTGGTTTTATTTAGGTTTTATGGTAGTTTTATCAAGGCATTAAATAGTGAAGCTGGTTTTAACATTGCCTTTGAAAAGGGCATTTAGTTTTATATGCTTGACGGGGTTTATGAGTGATTCAAGAACTCTTGAAGAAATATCCATAAAACTACATTTTTCATAAGAGTAATTAGTCTTATGAGCAGTTTTAAGAGAATCTTAAGCCCCTTCTTAAGACATCGCTTTCCAACCTCCTTAAAACCAAAAGATAGCTTTATGACATTCTTGTTGAAGCATAATGTATCTTAAGAATGCTACCATAAAACCTCCTTAAATCTTTAAACGAAGTGAAAATACTCTTGCATAAGAGCGCTCTATAACAAACAAACAAACTGTAACGACTGACGGGATATGTGACGTATCCCAACGGAGAAGACGTGACATGTACCTCAATCATGTATAAACAGCAAACTCGATAATTATAAATTATTCATTTAACTTTGCAAATCAGTAGATGCTGTACATATAGCGAGATGTCGTTAGTTGTTCATATAGCTCTATTTAACATGCGTTGTTGTAATAAATCAACAACTTTTAGATGGAATTGTAATTACCATAATAATTAATCATAGGCATTTTTATTTCAAGCTTGATATTTTCAATGTTAAATAGACTGGATTTATGGCGATCTTCCATCTAACCTTTCTGTCTTGAAAAATTCCTATTAGTTTTATTCAAGTCCAACAGCTCTTCTTCAAGTGTATCATAAATAAAAATGAATTTATCACGATCTTGAAGAACTCCTATTACTCTTGAGCATGAATAATTAGTTTTAATAAGATCTTATGGCGATTTCATTTAAATCCAATGACAAGTAATGGCGTCGTGGATATTTTTGAACGCTTCGAAATGGTAGCCATTTGCATAAGAATCAAAATAATAACTTTTTTTCATATACTGAACTGATTCTCACTGATTGAAATGCATTTCTGAACTAGAAAAATGCTTATTCACGCATTTAATTCAAAATAGGACAATTATGAATAATTACACATACTATTGAATTTTCGAATCGATTTAATATTTCCTATAAAAATCAATGTTTTAGAGATTGTTTGACGGCGCGTTGAATTTTTCGCACTTTTATACTGCATATTATCGGAAAACTGGCAATCGCATGCAAATTTTCTCAATTATGAGCTTAAAAAGCTGGCCACTTATATTATCGATTTTTATTTGTATCCATTTTGGTAATGGAATATCATATGATGGATATATTTTTTCCCAAGCTTATTCTTTTCATCTATACACCAACATCTCTATCTAACAAAGCAGTTTCATAGCGCACTAGAAGTGTTCTTGAAGAATATCATAAAACTACCAAGATTTATGGTAGTCTTATATTAGTTTTAAGCAGCTCTTGAACCCCACTATAAGACTATTGATAAGACCTAAAAGTTTTAAGAAAACCTTGGAAAAATACTCTTGAGAACCATCTTAAGAATGGGCCTTTTTCGTTTTAAAAGGGGTTTATGGTTGTCTTGAAGCAGTGTTGTAGAGTAATTGGTTTTATGTTAGGTTTTATGGAGCTAATTTTGAAGATATCTTCGAGTGTACCATAAAACTAAATTTGTTACTTGGGCGACCTATTGAATTACTATTCCAAAGCCCAATAACCTTAAAACGGTATGCACAAGAAAGTGCTTCTTGGTTCAGAAACACATATAGTGGTTTTATGTTCAAGGCTGCCGCTAGACAGCATTAAGTGTTGACGTAGACGCACCAGTCATCGCCATCAAGACCAGATGAGTTAACGTTGATTGGATTGTCGTGACTTCTCCCTTCTACCACCACACAAGACACCCGTATGCCAGTATTGGTCTAACGATTGTGTGAATACGCTGAATGTTGTTGGGTCCCCAAAATTTGCCCAAAGCCCGTCTATAGGCCGAAGGCCCCAGGGTACTGAGCTTGATTTGCGACAATGATTTCAGAGCTAAAAAACTACAACGGGCAAGCTCCGGTTGTAATCCTTCGTTGCGTAAAAAGCACCTTTTATATTTTATTCGGATTAATTGATAGTCCAATATGAAGACACCATTGCTCAACAAGACATAAGGCTTGCTGCATCAAATCAAAAAATGTTTTAATGCAAATACCGGTGTTCATTATATGATAATAATCAGCGAAACCATATGCCGAAACCCAAGCTCATTAGGAATCTTCAACAAGCTAACGGCGACAAGGTTCCATAGAAGTGGTGATAGCACACCACCTTGAGGACATCCACAGACACTCAGTTTCCTTATCTCTACTTGTCTTAACGATGAGCACAGATGTCGGTTGCTAAGCATTGCGTGTATCCAGATCATGATATATGAAGGTACTCCATGACCTCGTACTTCTACAAAAATGGATTCGAAACAGATGCTGTCAAAAGCACTTTCAATATTAAGAAGAGCTCCTAAGTTTAATTGCTTTAGTGAAAGAACTTTATTATTATTATTACTTTTTTTTCATCAGACATTATTGTCTTAGTGAAAACTAACCTAACGCTTAACTAAAGTTGACAATTCACACTATAATAAAAAACAGCTAAACATTGCATAGTAAGATTTTTTGCTTGAAAACATTTGTCGTTTCGTTAAAATCAAATAGATTGTAAAAGCCGTTAAATTCCCTGATCATTGCTGTCATCGGTTCGTTCATGCCATAGTTGGTTCTGTGTCGGGAGGTTTGGAGCAGCATAATAGAACGCCTAGGTCGTAATGGTATAGCCAGTAATAGTTTGGATAACAGTGACGGGGCGTCGATTACGGATATCAGAAGTTTGGCTATGAAAACAGCTTGGTCTGCCTTTCTTCTTCCCTCGAGAGTGTTCATCCCAATCAACCGGCACCTCTCGACATATGGCGGTAGATTAAAAGGATCCTGCCAGGGTAACGATTTAAGCGCATACCGGATAAATTTCTTCTGCACTCTCTCAATACGCTCGACCCAAGTTGTCTGATAGGGTGTCCATACCACAGAGGATGATTCTAGTATCGGTCGCACCAATGAGCAGTACAGTGCTCGCAAGCAATGTGGGTCTTTGAACTCTCGCAAAAGTTTTAGCATGAAGCCTAATTGACGATTGGCTCTATCAATAATCGCATTTCGGTGTTCGTTGAAGGAGAGTGCACTATCTAAAGTCACACCCAAATCCTGTACAGCAACAGACCTCAAGAGGATAGTCCCATTTGTTTGGTAGTCAAATAGGATTGGATTTTTTTTTGCGGTGATAAGAAATGACGACGCACTTTTCAATGCTTAGTATCAGGTGGTTATAACGGCACCAATCGGCGAATGTATCTAACATTCGCTGTAAAATCCAACAGTCTTCGATTCGGCGAATAACAAGGTATATCTTTAAGTCATCGGCATTAAGTAGTCTACAACCACGAGGTAAAAGATCCACAGCACGAACGAAAAACGCGAATAGTAGTGGTCCAAGATTGCTGCCCTGGGGTACACCTGAGCCGTTATGGAATGGTTCGGAAGTGGATGAACCAATACGTACACGTAATTGTCTGGCTACTAGGTAACTTCGAAACCAGCTAATTAATGTTTCGGAAGCACCAATTCGCCGCAACTTTTCCAGGAAGATTTTGTGATCGATTCTATCAAACGCCGCCTTAAGATCAGTGTAGATAGCGTCCACCTGATATCCGTGCTCAATTTGTGATATACACGTTCAAGTGAAATTTACTAAATTGGTAGTTACAGATCGACCCGGAAAAAACCCGTGCTGATCACATGATATATGGGTTTTCATGCGTGAGAATAAATATTCATTAACAATTAGCTCAAATAACTTGGAGCCAGCACAAAGAGAAGTGATTCCACGATAATTCGCAATATTTTGCTTATCGCCTTTTTTGAAAACAGGAAACATGAATGACTGTTTCCAGGGCTTTGGAAAGCGGTGCTGGCTGAATGATTTGTTGAAGATTGCAGCAAGCGGTACCAGCAAGGAAGCGATGCACTTTTTGTATACTACAGCAGGAATTCCATCGGGTCCAGGAGAGAATGAGGATTTAAGTTTACTTGCCGCTCTCAATATCGCTGAATGTGTCACATCGAAAATATCCAGTTGCAAAGAGTTCGCCGCAATATTCTCTGCAGCTCGCCGAGCAGCGTCATCGGGGGTTGTCTCATAACAGAATGCACTGGCAAAGTGGTTGGCAAATAACGAGCATTTGTCGGAGGTATTACAGCAGTTCTGCTCTCTTAAAAACATGCTTACTGGTAGACCAGTATGCTTACGCTTACTGTCAACAAAGCTCCAAAATGATTTAGGATTTCTACGTAGATTGGTTTGTGTCTTTCGAACATATCTTGTGTAAAGTGACGCATTCAATCTTGTATACGCAGTGCCAATACGCCGGAATCTTCTCTTCATTCCAGCCGTTTTATAGCGACGATATTCTCGTAGTGATAAATTCTTCCTGCGTTTCAGTTTTTTGAGAGCATTGTTACTCCATCGAGGGCCACCTTGATATTTTATTCTAGGAACGTTCGCGTTGAACCAATCAATGATGATATTAGTGAAGCAATGTACAGCGGCGTCTACATCAACGTTATCAGTTACAGGAGACCAATCGAAATCGGTTAAATATTCGGCTAGTGCAACATAATTGGCTCGTTTTAGGTCAAGTAAAGAAAAAGCTTCTTCGTCATCTTCCAACACTGGCTCTGATGTAACAGTTAACAAAACTTCCAAGGGAGGATGGTGAGCGTCAGCTTCAATCAAAACGTCAACAGATTCGGACACTTCATGGGTCGACTAGTTCGAAAATACCAAGTCCAAGGTTCTACCATTGGTATTGTACACCAAGTTCCTCTGATCAAGATTAGAAAAAGCCATACCATCGATCAAAGCATAGCCAGCACGTCCAACTGTTGACTTTACTGGATCGATTTTTGCGCAACCTTCTTCTTTATGCATCCAGCACAGACCGGGTAGATTGTAATCACCAACTAAAACAATTTCATCTCCGACGGATGAAGAAGCATTAATCGTAGAAACCGAAGCGAGATGGTTTTCCAGAATTTGATGCTCATTAACTCTATCAGGTGGGAGGTAGAAAGAGCAAACAAAAAGCGTTTTGTTCGGTAGCACAACTCGAACCCATATCTGCTCCAGCGCATGGCAAAACTCTGTCACAACTACCGAGGAGTCCAAACTTCTTCTCACAGCAACAAGAACTCCTCCTCCAGTGCTCTTAGAACTGTTATGTTTGTTACGATCACGCCTATGAACATCAAACGCTGAGCCGAACAACTGTTCCGACTGTATTCGTTCATCCTACCAGGTTTCTGTCAGAATGATAATATTGTATTCGCAGCATGTTGCAGCAAGGAACCAAGAATCCAGTTTTGTTTTTAATCCACGTACGTTTTGATAATATATGCTTAACAAGTTCCCTGCAGTTTCTGATGTCGAGAGTTGCGTATTACTAGTTGCCGGAAATTCGTAGACGTCGGGCTGCAATTGTGAGTTGCTTTCAGAACGTGCAGAATCTTGCCAAGCTTCGGCCGAACATATACGTTCGTGAATATTACCTGGACAAAGACGAATGATGTCATCGCATATATTACTGTCTTCCACCGCTTCGAAGGAGGGCCAAACGGGATCAGTTTGGGCATCGGGCTGCAGAGTGTCCGGCTGTAATCGTGAGTAACTTTCAGATGGTGCAGAATCTTGCCAGGCTTCGGTCGGACATATACATTCTTGAAAATTACCTGGACAAAAAATAGTGGCATCGCCGCGTGCGTCGAAAGTGGCAGTTGAAACGTTGGCATGCATCTGAAATTGGTGAATTTCACTGAGAGAGTGCGCAGCATCATCCTTAGCTTCGAATGGGCATATACTGCTCATCAAGTTACCTGGAAAGATCCATGATGAAGAAGTTGATTGCTATGTAACATAGTCAACACGCTGTCTGGCCCTCTTCAAACGTATCTGGTATAGCGGGCATTCGGAACTCCATGAAGAATGACTGGCATCAAGTTGTTCCTCGATCGGTAGATTCTGCTGCGTATTTCGCTCGTAACAATTTACACATTTTCGGACATCCGAGTTACAATCCTTGGCCTGATGGGCTTCGGTGCATTTGGGACAGCAAACAGCATTCTTACATTCAGATGCTTTATGACCGTATTCTGAGCAATTGAAACACCGATGAACATCAACAATGTTGTATCAATGTTGTAGACAACATTGTGTAGCAAGACTTCTCCCGCTGATGTGCATTACATTCCGATAACATTCCGAATGTAGTGGTCGATTAACTTCCACTGATTTAAGATGGAACTGAACTGAACAGATCGGTCTAGAGCTCTTGGCCACCTCATAAGTAACGCAACCACCTTTGGGAATGAATTTTACAATTATTTCTCGCCACGCTATTGGAATGAATCCTGTTGCAACACTACAAGTAAGAATGTTTTTCAAAATATGCTTGAAGTGCTCATATCCTCTTTGAAGTAGAACTTCTCCCGAAGACTTATATGGAGCAGAACTTTCAATCGCTCCATTGATCGATTTGATTGTCACTATTCTACGAGAAAATGCCCAATAAACCGAACTACCTGATAAAAGGTCAGGAGCAGTCGTCAGTGAGGGTTTCGTATAGCTTGGAAAGTGTGGGTCAAAAAGACAGTTGAGTACAGGCTACTAGTCTCGTTGAAACCTGAAACATTTTCGCTCGGAGCATCGAAAGGGATTTCTGTATGCTTTACGATCCAACCTCAAATGCTTCCGATCCGTCATTGCGTCTGCGATTTCAGGCTTTTCTACAAAATTTTTGAATTCGGTATTCCACCAAGCCGTTGCTTTAAAATCGTCGTTAAATCGTCGGATGATGTCCATCAAACCTAGACCACAAGCCCTTTTCGTAGAGGACGTCGATTAGGAATTACGATATGTGACGATACCCAGCGAAACGTTTAAATGATCAAAGACCCTGTACTTATGATCACATAACGACAGCTCGAGCTCGTTTGGTACGAGCCGTTTTGCCAATTAATGCATAATACCGTCAGCGCAGAGAGTTACATCTAATACTTGCCAACTCGTACAAGTGTTCGGCGATTTCCTATATTAAGTATATGCATCAATTCGGTGCATCTCCAATAGATATCTGAGGTGCTCCTAATTTTGTGTGCACTTTCTGAGGTTCTGGATGCACCGCACAGTGGTCGCAATGGTACCAAAACGTGCGTTTAATTAATGGTGCTCTAGGAGTTGATTTTAGCGATTTGGTGTGTTAGAAACACTTTTTCAAAATGGAAGCCCCCTTCTTTTGATGTATACTGAATTGTGATTAATCCACCTAAAGTGAGATAGAAAATTTATTTCCACTAACTTTTAAGATAGAGGCACGATGTCAATGACAAAATTATAGTAAATTCTACTGCGAGAAAACTTGTTGAGCATGCAAACTCTCCAAAATGTAATGGTGTTGAGATAAGGCACCCAAAAATCTTTTTTTCATTATAACTTTTTTCTGAGATTTTTGCACTTCTGAGATTTTTGCACTTCACTTTCTTTCTTTATTTTTCTTTACACCCAAAATCCGACGGGTATGTTTCTATTACTTTTGGGTAAGATTCTATTGTGTTTTCGGTAACAGGACCACGCAATTGCGCATTGCGGTATTAAACTCATATTCCCGCAAAGGTAGTAAACGGTGGAATGACGAATTTCGGTTGCTGTTCATGTATGCGCATCACACAATCAAACACTTTTTCAGTATGTGTCAACCTCGACTCTGTTCGGATGTAGGATAATTCGGTCGATTGCTATGATAGTATTAGTACCGAGTCAAACCAACCGGAATCCTGGCGGATCTCTGACCAAATTCAGGCTGGAATCTGCCCCAATATTGGCAGAAACCAGCTACAATTACAGATTTTTTACTGGGTAGGTTGGATAGTGGAATAAAAAGTTTAGGCGGTTTCCGGATCCGGCCTAGCTGCCAGATCCGGACCAGTCCCCAAATCCAGACCTCCCGGATCCAGACACGTGCCCAGATCCGAACCAGCTCCCGGATCTGGACCAGTACCCGGATCCGGACCAGTACCCGGATCTAGCCCATCCCCTTTTCCCCTTACCAAGTCCGGACCTGAACCAGACCCAGACCTGGTGCTTAGATCCAGACAAGTGTCTGGATCCGGACCCTCGGTTCGGATACGTGGATCCAAACCATAGGTCTTGCTTCCCGTACATGACGGGACAGACTGTTCATGTTTTGTGCAGTCGTTACCTTGCTATTAACGTCCGTGATGGAAAAGAAATTTCAATTTAACACCAGCCGAAATACCCCACCACTATTCCGAGTCGTTTTTTCTGACTGTGCTTTGAAGCTAGCCGAGTGTGAGCCGATCTTCAAATACGGAATGTGTGGTGTAGAGAAAATCGAATCTCGTCTTTGTCCACATAGTGTTCAGTGAACATCACTTGATGCGCAATACAATGACAAGCGGAGTGCTACACACTTCCAGACAATCCGACGCGATAATATTTATTGAACAAGAATTGATGAAACATGAGTGCGACGCAGAGAAGATTTGAATGTGTTGGTATTGCCGTTTGAGGAATTTTTTGTTGTGACCGTTTTAGCATGAAACGTCTTGCTATTAGAGCATTTTTTTCTTATTACCGTAAAGGTATTACGGCCGATTTTTGGGTGTATGAAGTTGTTAAAATTAAGAAATTGCAGATATTTGTCGAAGACGTCCACATTTTTTATTTCAAAACTTAAGAGTAATTAAATAAAGTGGGTTAAAAATACCGCCATTTTGAATGACAATTACTAAGAGATGTGGAAATATGTGGAAGACATTTCGATTCTATGAGAAAGACAGTGACAAGTACTATAAGAAAAAATACTACTTACAACGGGCATCCACCGGCCTATATACAAAAAATACTTTCCGGCAATGTATGTTTTGCATTTTGTAACAAAATAAGTACGACTTTTTCAGCATAAATTTTTTAGCGATTTTTTTCTATGTGTCGAATATTCTAAAAAATTATTGAGAGTAATAAATACACATATAAATCGTGAACTTTGAATTTCTGTTATCTGAAACTATTCATAAATTAACAGGATTTGGAAAGTGAACACTAGAGACGTCTAAAAAGGTTTACTGTATTTTCATGAGTATGAACCATAGCAAAGAGTAGAGATATCATTTTCACGAAACGACTGTGTAGTCAGAGTTACTACTTAGGATCCGACTTGCCAGAAAATCTTTAGAAAAATATTTTCACCTATATATTACATCTCTGTCAAATTTTAACCCTCAAAAAGGCAAGGGGTCTCAGAGGCTCGGCTAGTTACAGTGCCCTAGTTTCAATAAATTTGTAATTCGAAATACAAATGATCGAGCGTTTTCGGGCTTTTGATTCTCTCACTGGTAAAACAACAAAAAAGAGGCTCTTGGCTTCATTGGGTCTTAGAAGCGATGCTTTATGAAGTTACAATTTTCGCTTGCCTTTTTGAGGGTTAATTTCAAATATTTAATCATTCAATGCGTGCTTGCAAAAGAATTATTGACAATTTAGGCCACGTAATCGTTTCATGAAAACGGCATATAGGGTAGACGAGCCCTTATCCATATCATTAGTCGGGATGTCACAATATTTCGTTGATAACTCGACTTAGAGTAACTGGATTGCGCTTAAGTAAGTATCACCATCTTTCCTTCGTTCCTAAGAAGCAGTACAGTTAGACTTTTTGAGCTAATGCGTTGAATAGAGATAGCAAATACCTCTCTAACTAATGAGTTCCAATGGGTGGGATGAATAGAGGAGCTAAGATGAATTAGGGCGCAGTAACCCTAATACTGTTTGTAATGGTTTTTATTCTTGTAAAGACAGCCAAAAAATTTTGGCTTTTTTTAGTTGATCACTTTTGTTGTTGTGCTAGTTTAGGCATAAATCGTAATTTGGAGACTACGAAGCTGAGAGTTTTGGATTCATATGTGTACTTTGACATTTCCAAAGATTTTTTAGAATATTCGTAGAATAGAATAACACATAGAAACAATTGCTATAAAAAGTTATGCTTAAAATGTCGTAATTATTTTGTTACAAAACGAAAAACATGCATTGCCGAAAAGTATTTTTTATATACAGGCCGGTGAATGCCCGTTGTAAGTAGTATTTTTTCTTGTAGTACTTGTCACTGTCTTTCTCATAGAATCGAAATGTCTTCCACATATTTCCACATCTCTTAATAATTGTCATTCAAAATGGCAGTATTTTTAACCCACTTTATTTAATAACTTTTAAGCTTTGATGAAAAAATCTCAGAAAAAAGTTATAATAAAAAATGATTTTTTGGGTGCTTCCCACAAACAACGTGCTTTATCTCAACACCATTACATTTTGGAGAGTTTGCATGTTCAACAAGTTTTCTCGCAGTAGAATTTACTATAATTTTGTCATTGACATCGTGCCTCTATCTTAAAAGTTAGTGGAAATAAATTTTCTATCTCACTTTAGGTGGATTAATCACAATTCAGTATACATCAAAAGAAGGGGGCTTCCATTTTGAAAAAGTGTTTCTAACACACCAAATCGCTAAAATCAACTCCTAGAGCACCATTAATTAAACGCACGTTTTGGTACCATTGCGACCACTGTGCACCGGTGAAAGTGACCATAACTTAAATATGATTGAAATCTATCGGCATTGTAGACAGATAAATTATCCTTTCATAGCATTTTTATTCGACGTTATCAGTTAAAAACTGAGACCCCATCGAAACGTACCCTACAATACCCATTTCTACTCTATACGATCCGACACAATTCAGAGAAGCACACCGAAACGGAATTGCAATCTGCCAGGAACACAACTTGCCCTGTAGAACGTTTCGTTTTGCGGCATACAACACACATGCTGCAGGCAGAGATCAGAACAAGATGCGTCACACCCCCTGGCTGGCTCAAGAAACGATAGAGAGTGGGCAACGGAACGCGGGTTTTCACTATTTTTCATGAATAGCAATCGACAAACTACGCGCGGTAAGGATGAACTTCCAGCGAATACGTACGACTATCAGTTGCAAGTAAGGGCAGTGAGAGGAAGTTTATCAATGAAATAAAAGTGGAAGGTGCCGCGTTTCGATACATTTTCTAAATAACTGAATTCAATTTAGAAAATGAAGAGAAATAGTTTTATTTCATCTACACCCATGAACAGCACCCCGGCGGCAATCAATTGCATCCGTTTCCTAATAGTTTTGCCATGGAGGTGTATATCTGTTCGGAATGAATTGACAAAATGTATATCTACTTGTAGTCCGAAAACACACCCTTATAATCAAAACGATTCAAAAACCGATATGAGGAAAAATAGAATAAAAAATCATTTTGACGAAGTGCGGCACTATAGTGTGATTGATAAAACGAGCAATTTATACACTAGAATAATAGGGCCTGTCAATACAGCTGTTGACGGTTATAGTTGAATTCGAATTCGAATTGAATAACATTATTCTAGTCTTCTAGAGAAAACCCTATGTCAAGGAACATAGCTGTAACTTCTTATTGACGAACACCAGGCTTCAACTATCACTTCGATACTTGAATATTATATGAAACTGTTCTAAATCATCCCAACCATACTAATACTCTAATAACAAAATCATACTGAAAATAACACGAAAAAAGCTATCATAGTAACACATCGGACAACCCAAGCGGCGGTCATGCATAACCTCATCTTTACGCTGTCTGAATATACAGCAACAATAAACTATAGCTACGTGCGGGTTGACCAGAGCCTGGTTAGCCAGCTAGCAATGGTTGGCTTCATATATTGCTGGTTCTTCCCAGTTCGCCATAGTTTAACAAACAAAACAAGCCGTGAATGGGAACCCATGTTGAGGATGCAATGCTTAATTCACGACTAACATGCCTCCAGCGTAAAGAAGAGTTGCAAATGGAGTTAGAGCATGGATGTTTTTAAATTTGCCTTTCTCATATATAAAACTAGCTAATACCCATCGCGCGTTGCTGCGATTTTCAACGAAATAGGAGTAATACACAATTTGTTCCGAAGCGCCATCCGGTGGGCGGATAATCCCCAACCAATAGCACACAAATACGCACCATAATAAATGCCTACAATGTATAAATTTTTACGGCAATCGGTCAAGCCGTTTGAGAGTCCTTAAATCATACCAAACATACAAACATTGACTTATATATATATATATATATATATATATATATATATATATATATATATATATATATATATATATATATATATATATATATATATATATATATATATATATATATATATATATATATATATATATATATATATATATATTAGGGTGGGACAAAAATTAGATTCCAGCTCCGAGCAACTTTTTAGGTACCACTTGGGTCCTAGAACAACTGTGCAAATTCTTAGCTCGATCGGTGAAACTATATTTTTGCGCCCACTGTTCAAAGTTTACATGGGATTTTGTATGGGAAAATTAACTTTTACAAAATAATTCCTCCAGGTGTCGCCCATTACTTCCTAAAAATAAATCGTTGTGTGAGTTTTATAGGAAAATTAACAAAGAAACAAAGTCTCGAAAACCACAAAACGATCTGACGCTTGAGAAAAAAGTTATTTAGCAGAAACCGATTGATGCTCTGACGATTGATAAAATATTCATTTTTTCTAGCACCACTGCTGTTGGTTGTCCAACTATACGCAATTTTGTTTTAATCCTCTCTTAATGTGTCTAAATCGTTTATGTACACTATTTGGCCACTTCACAAGGTTTTGAGTGATAAATTGAGGCTTCTTTTGTACATAATAAGAGAAAGTTAAAAAATTTGTATATAATTAGACCGTCAGAAGCAGTGATGCTATGAAAAGTGAAATTTTCATCACTCTTCAGGGCATCAATCGGTTTTTGCTTAATAACTTTTTTCACAAGCATCAGATCGTTTTGCAGTCTTCTAGACTTTGTTTTCTTGGCAAATTTCCAATAAAAATCAGATATCTATTTATTTTTAGGAGGTAACGGGCGACTCTTAGAAGAAATAATTTGCAAAAGACAATTTTCCCATACGAAATCCCATGTAAACTTTAAACCGTGGGCGCAAAAATATAGTTTCACCGATCGAGCTAAAAATTTGCAGAGTTGTTCTGGGAGCTAAATGGAACCCAAAAAGTTACTCGGAGCCAAATTTATTTTTTTTTCATATAACCATGTCCCACTCTAATATATATATAGATGTGTGTAATGGCTCTCAAAAACGACTTTTTGACCGGTACACAGAGAGCCAAGGATCATACAATTCGGGCGAATGTCTGCATGGTGTGTTTTAATACAAAGGTATCATAGAAATGGCTGAACTAATTTTCCCATCCGTCGCTATTGCATTTAGTTCGGATCTGACTTACGATTTCGGACTTATAGGTTAAAGAGTGCGGTCTCTACACACGAAACTTTTATATAAACCATTATTACCTTGGTATCTAAATGATACCAAGCTTATTAAAAGATATTCTGAATTATTTGAATTTATATGTCCAGCTCACTGATGATCAATCAAATTGTCCTCACACATTTTGTTCACCTCATCACTGATAGTGAACCGAAGCTCTGGTTCCGAAGTGACGGGTAGAAGAGTGCGATCACACATGAAATACCGGAGACACAAATTGTGTTCTTAAACAAACCTCTAGTCAATCGTGATCTCCCGCAGGAAAATGAGTTCTGTTAATCCACGGTGTCTTCAGTAGCACAACTTTATGCACAAGTATTCAGCATCTCTGAAACTTTGGGATGTGAAAGAATGGACTTTCCCGTATCATTTGCGACCAACAGACACTCGAACAACACTAAAAGTAAGAATCTGGTAGATAACTTTGTTAACAACTGAAAATCCATTTATGACTAAATTAGTTTCACAGGAGGTATGGTGGTTTGTAAATCAATACGCACTTTTTTATTGGCCAAATAGTTGGGTTTAGTTGAACAGAGTATTCAGCGGATTTTGAGTGCTTGTAAAGTCTCATCTTTTAGCCGAAAATTATAAATACAGATTCTGACATCTTTGAAGTAAAGAGACAGACAAATGTTGACCAAACTTCATAGTACAATATTAACCCGTTCGTGCCCATGTCATGCCTCAGGTATCAAACGCGACTTAGACAGTCACGCCGCATCATTGCAACTAATGCAACACGGCGAAGTCATGCAGCTTGCCAACAGACGTAATCAGCCCGATTCTGCCACCGACACCCATCTATTTGGCACGGAACTTAGATTTTATGGCAACAGCTTTTTCCGGTCAGGTAAAGCTAAGGATGGCATATGTCACCCCGAAGCTACTGCGCACTCTGGATTTGACCTACAGTGGCAGCTTCCCATCAGACGAAACCAGCTCAATTTCGTCACCGACACCTGTTTGTATACCACGAATTTTGAGGGACACGACAGCGACCTATTCCGGTCAGATAACAACGCCCTAAACTAGTCAGATCACATCGAAGAACATGGAACTCCTGTATCCGTTTGCTCAGGTAAATCAAATGAATGCATTCTTTCGAAGTAGGACATACAGATGTAGCTCCAGTTGAAAACCCACCCCAATTACAGGCGTTTGCTTCCACCACCACTTGATCTTCCACCGGTCAACCGTCGGGAGGCTACTTGCCGCGACAACTTTAAATCTATTATCAGAATGTGAGAGTACTACACACAAAATTGATGAGCTGTTCGTCACTGCTTCAGATGTCGCTCATGATGTTATTGAGGAATTCCACGAAGATCCGTCCGAAAATCTTTAAAATCGTGATCGACTATCTTAGATTCCAATGAAATTTTACACGTTTCACCGTCATGCAAGACTAAATATTTTCCACAGGTAATAAGATTATTTTGACTCAAGAGAAACTTTTCAAAAGGGCGTAAACGTTTCTACGTGCATGAATTTCAAAATTTTTTTGTTCGATTACTGTATTTTATACAGCAAAACTATCTGAGAACAAGTTACAGGGAATGAATACTTCTGTCTGAAAAAAATATACACTGAAAAAAATGTTGTGTCATTTTTCAAAAAAACAAAAATTTATGATTAAAATTTAAATTGCGAAAAAACACATTTTTTTAAATTTTTTATATTTTGTTTCCCAAATTCTAAAGAGAAAAGAAACATTTTAAAAAATCGGTAAAAAAGTTTTTCTAACAATAACTTCGTACATGTTTTTAAATTTCATACTAATTGACATACAAAATTGTAATTCTATTACAAAATATAATTCTAAGCACCATTTAAAATCAAAATGCATTTAACAAAAATCTTCCAAAATGCGATAGTTTTCGAGATATTTGAAATTTTGCTCCTTCAAAAACAATTAATTCGTGTAATTATGCTCTTTTTAAAAGTTATTCGCGTTACCCCATCAAAAAATGTGAAAAATTTAATGTTTATCGTTTTAAAGACGTAAAAGCAACTTTTTTAGTGTATTTGGATCATGGAGAAGCTTTCAATAAAAAAGTTTTCCTAACAATAACTTGACATTTTTTTATAATCTTACTATTTGCAGTCAAAAATACAATTTTCTTTTTGAATATGATTCTAAACGCCATTTTAAATGGAAATGCTCTTAACAAAAAATTTCTAAAATGTAGTAGTTCTCGAGATATTTTAACTTTTGTTTTAACAACACAATTATTTTGTTTTATTACGACCTTTTCATAAGTTAGTCGCGTTTCTCCATCAACAATAATAGGTTTTTCGAAAGGCCCGTAAACTTTCCTGCAACTTTCTCTTTGACATCAAGGCGATATTGTGAAACATTTTAAAGTTACATGAAAACAACCAACATATGATTCAGCTATATAGTTTAATCAACAGACCCTATGGTCGAAATATATTTTGGTTGCTTTCATGTAACTTTCAAATGGTTTACAATATCGCCTTGATGTCAAAGAGAAAGCTGCAGGAAAGTTTACGGGCCTTTCGAAAAACCTATTATTGTTGATGGAGAAACGCGACTAACTTATGAAAAGGTCGTAATAAAACAAAATAATTGTGATGTTAAAACAAAAGTTAAAATATCTCGAGAACTACTACATTTTAGAAAATTTTTGTTAAGAGCATTTCCATTTAAAATGGCGTTTAGAATCATATTCAAAAAGAAAATTGTATTTTTGACTGCAAATAGTAAGAATTATAAAAAAATGTCAAAAGTTGTTGTTAGGAACCCTTTTTATTGAAAACTTCTCCATGATCCAAATACACTAAAAAGGCTTTTACGTCTTTAAAACGATAAACATTAAATTTTTGACATTTTTTGATGGGGTAACGCGAATAACTTTTAAAAAGAGCATAATTACACGAATTAATTGTTTTTGAAGGAGCAAAATTTCAAATATCTCGAAAACTATCGCATTTTGGAAGATTTTTGTTAAATGCATTTTGATTTTACATGGTGCTTAGAATTATATTCTGTAATAAAATTATAATTTTGTATGTTAATTAGTATGAAATTTAAAAACATGTACGAAGTTATTGTTAGAAAAACTTTTTTACCGATTTTTTCTCCATCATGCAATCACAATCAAAATGTTTCTTTTCTCTTTTGGTTTTTTGGTAACAAAATATAAAAAAAATTAAAAAATGGGTTTTTTCACAATTTAAATTTTTATCATAAATTTTTGTTTTTTTTTGAAAAATGACACAACATTTTTTGCAGTGTATATTTTTTTCGGACAGAAGTATTCATTCCCGGTAACTTGTTCTCAGATAGTTTTGCTGTATAAAATATAGTACTCGAACAAAAAATTTTTGAAATTCATGCACGTAGAAACGTTTACGCCCTTTTGAAAAATTACTCTTGTATCAAAATATTCCAATTGCCAGAGAATATCATGGAGATTCATACAGCGAACACACCTGCAAAGTTTCGTTCGAATCGACGATGGTCATATTTTGTGGTCGGCCGGTTTCTCATGGAATCCCTCTATTGTTCTAACCGAAACATGGCTGGATGATCAAATCAACTCGCTCTGATTATTCGGTTCAAGGTACTCGGTATACTGTAACGATTGCGATCCTAACAGTGCACTGCAGTGAAGGGAAAATTCAGGGGACGGGCATAGCGTAGTTGGTAAACTGGGTTCGAGTCCCAACCCCGCACATAGGGTTAGAGATTTTTCTTAAGAGACTGTTCCAACCCTAAGAGGCGAATTACCTTAAGGTTAAAACCTCTATAATCGAAATAAAAAAGTGTTAGGAAAACGAGGTGGTGGTGCGCTCATTGCTGTCTCTAACTGGCTCTCATCCAAACATAAACATGATACTCACAATCTCGAATATCTCTGGGTAAATATTTGGGGTCCGAATACTAATATCTGTGTTGGTGTTTCAAAAAATCCCCTCCAATCCCGTAAGTGATGTAGAAGTTGCTCGGAAGCACAGCACATTGCAACTTCCATTAGACCCGACACGGCCCATTTAGTAATTATAACCTACATGGACTTCTTTGGAAGTATGCTTTCCCAGACCACGAATCCTGGTTCTCGTGTTTGCAAATGAAGAAGCTTCAAGTAACTGCATCGTTTCAGAAGCCGTTAGTTGCTTCAGATGCTCTTTATGACGAGATGGAGGATGTTTTTTCCGAGACTGACTTCTCTAGTCTTCATAACTCACTACGACCAATTGAGTGGACGACTTTCTTGAATTTCGCGCTCGATGTGGATGTTGTCGTAGAAATACTTTCAAAGAATCTGAAACAGCTATTCAAAATACATGCACCTGCACCCCGCCCACGACTGCAACCACCATAGTCCATCAAGCAGCAACGTAAACGAAAAGATTGCGAGCAGCTGTTCCTGGGCATTACGCCTGGCGACTAAACCCCATCAGAAAAAGAGAGTTCACTCTAGCCAGTAACAGCTATAAAACATAATCGCTATCTCTACTCATTTGCGACGGTTCTCACGGTAAAGAGGGATAAGTCTGTCTTTACCAGGAGGCATGCTGGTGGACTTGAGTGATTCGTAGTTATGCTACCTAAGCTCGACCTCTATCAGCAGAAGACAAAAGTTAAGACCGTATGGTATTAAGCATGTCCTAATGACCCTGCCACTTTTAGTTTTCTGATCTGTATATTCACATCCTTGCTCTCACTTGAGTACTATGGCTCTAAATTTTCATAACTTTCCCTACCCAGTAATCTCCAGCTAAATGAATGTCTTTAAAATGTAGTCAATCGCAATAGTAAGCAAAGCCACAAAATGAACTCATGACACCCAGACAGTGGCATCTCAATCCACACAATGCTCATAGTAAGAATTTGCTACTACCCATCGCGCGTTGCTGCGACTTTCAACGAAATAGGAGGAAAACACAATTTGTTCCGAAGCGCCATCTGGCGGACACACAATTCCACACAAACACGCTCCATAACAAATGCCTTGTCATATACATGAGACTTCTATCACCCTGCGTCCGCGTACTCACGACGAATAACTGTTACACTTATAGATGTTCATACCTTTACTCCAAGGAGATCTTGGATTTCCTGAATATGGCTTAATATATCCCAACTTAAATAATTGTTTGACAAGGAATTATTTTCAGTTATATAATCATTCAATTTCGATAACCAACGAAAAAATTTGTAGTAAGAATGTAAAGAGAACAATTTCATAAACTAAATCCCAATTATCCAACACTTTTTCTACGAACAAATTCCATTTACGCGACTTGTCCATTCTACCTGGTGAAGTGTCTCTAGTTTCGCCTGGAGGCTTTCCGAACAAACGCCAGCTTTGTCTGCTCCCTCTCTCTCTCTGGGAAACGGGAATGAACCTAAGTGTTTCGCTGTCTAGGCACCGGACAAAACAATAGTTAGAACTGCAGGAAAAACACCACTCGTACTGCTGCAGGAGTAGAAGATATGCCTAAGCAGGCAAGTAGCAGCAAAGCATCCGCCAACCAACGATACGAGTCGTTAAAGTATATTTATAGAGGTTATGTGTGTAAAATTTCTGAACTGTTTTTACGTTTGCTCCGATGATGAATAGTAACTAGGGTGGATAGTAGATTGCACTCATTGTGCCGCGAAGTTAGCAGTTGAACAATGAATCATTTCAATTTCTTCAGTTTGATGTCAAAGATATGTGTCAAAACTGCTGCATTTCGCTTGAAAGAAATTTTTACCGCCGTTGACATTTTTAACTAACAGAAGAAGAACTGCAGCTTCATACATACTCATGGAACAACTTATTAAATCAGTAAAGATCATTGACGGTGCATGCAAGGATTAACACCCCAGCTGCAAAGAATGAAACAAGAGAAACAATTCAAAAACCGCCGAAAGAATGTTTGCATTTTGCTAATACTGGGGGATTACGGTGGTCTTGTTCCCGGTTTTTATGCTCAGTCGGTTTTGCTTTTCTTTATACGTATTGTTGTGAGTTTGAATCGTTGAATTAACACAATAGTCAACCTCTGGGCAGCCACATAGTAAACTGTGTGCATTCGTCCGGAAATAGATACATAAACTGGTTCTTGTTCACGGATAAACAAGCACTTTCGCAAAGTATGGAAATTGGTCCGGTACAGAGTCAAAACTATAGAAAATGTTAATTTAAAAATTTCATCCTGATTCCTAAACATCCCCCAACAAAATGTTTGAAAAGTCAGATTTTGTAAGCCTCCTATCAAATTATGTTTTATGGACTCTAGCAGACGAACAAAGCTGAGTTCATAGTAAAACCTTTTTGAGCATATTTTGCGTATCTTAAAGATACATCCAAAACTCGTCCGTAATACTTTTAGGGTAATAAGAAAAAATGCTCTAATAGCAAGACGTTTAATACTAAAACGGTCTCAACAAAAAATTCTCCAAACGTTAATACCAACACATTCAGATCTTCTCTGCGTCACACTCATATTTCATCAATTCTCATACAATAAATATTAACGCGTCGGATTGTCTGGAAGTATGTAGCACTTCGATTGTCATTGTATTGCGCATCAAGCGAAGTAAACACAATGTGGATAAAGACGAGTTTCGATTTTCTCTACACGACGCATTCTTTATTGGAAGATCTGCTTACACTCGGCTAACTTCAAAGCACAGTCAGTAAAAAACCAGCTCCCTGACGACCCTATACCAATACATAGAGTTTGATAGCGACCTACGTACATGGGGCGTTATAGCTATAACGCCCCAAACAAAAAATTATGTTCGGCGCTATGCACAATATTCAAGTATTCCACACGACGTTTTGCACCTTGCGGGATGATTAGATATAATATCATTCAGAAAATCGACACTTAGTAACAAAATACAGCTTTTAATGATTCGATCCAAAATTATTGTTTTGATTTTCATGGTAGGGATGCTGGCTGTACAGAGATGCCATCCTTGACAGGATGCTGAAAAAAAAACCGACTCGGAATAGTGGTTGGATATTTCGGTCGGAGTTAAATTGAAATTTCTTTCCTATCACAGACGTCAACAGCACCAAACATGCACAGTCAGTGTTGCCATAGTTGCGGATTTTTCGCAATCCTGCAGATTTCCCCCAATTTGAAATGGAGTGGCGGATTTTTTTGCGGATTTTTCATGAATGAAGCAAATGGTTGGTCTTAATTTTTAAATTGCATGTTTAATCAAAATTAGAGATGCATCGAATAGCACTATTCCGCTTTCAGTCGAATACCGAATATTTAATGTTTAATTATTCGGCGTAACGAATATTCGACCGAAAATTCGACTGAATAATGTCCAAAAAGCCTGACAATTAGCATCAAATTACTTTTATATATATTTTTTTATTTAAGTAGAGTATAATAACTATGTGGAAACAAAATACTGAAAACAACAGATCTTATTTCAAAATAAAAATCGCAACTGTTCGAGTTCTAGCAGATTATTGTCATTGTCTACAGCAAGTTTTTATGTGCATAAATAGCGGTACAAATTCGAAGATATGAAGTGTTTACAGTTGTGCGATGTCACATGCAAAGATACGTTTATTTGAAAATGTAAGACGGATAGGTATTAGGATGGTACATTGTTATATGGAAAAAAGTATTTATAACCACATCAACCGAGCACAGCACTTTTTTGGTTCAATTTGTGGTCCCAAATGACTGTGCCATATTTGGACTCGATTGGTTTTGACCTGGCGTAGCGCATTGCGTTTGAAAATTGTATGAAATTTAGCATGGGAAAATCTTTTTTTTTTGCATTTTCAATTCTACAGAATAAAATTGTTCCTGCAGTATGCCAACAATTAAATAGAAGCGTAGTCCAGGATATGCTGAACAACTT